>NW_026525896.1:0-131553 GCF_943734725.1 Anopheles marshallii | reverse complement strand
ATTTTGGTTTGCAGAAAAGTGTCAGAAATCGATCTTGAAATGCACTTTTCATTATTTTGGGGGCTTAAAAATGATGTTTTGGTGAGTTTATGATAAACTGATTTGTCAAAGTCAAGTTTTATTACGCAGCTCCATACAAGTTTGACTAGTTACATTGAAATTTTGGTTTGCAGAAAAGTGTCAGAAATCGATCTTGAAATGCACTTTTCATTATTTTGGGGGCTTAAAAATGATGTTTTGGTGAGTTTATGATAAACTGATTTGTCAAAGTCAAGTTTTATTACGCAGCTCCATACAAGTTTGACTAGTTACATTGAAATTTTGGTTTGCAGAAAAGTGTCAGAAATCGATCTTGAAATGCACTTTTCATTATTTTGGGGGCTTAAAAATGATGTTTTGGTGAGTTTATGATAAACTGATTTGTCAAAGTCAAGTTTTATTACGCAGCTCCATACAAGTTTGACCAGTTACATTGAAATTTTGGTTTGCAGAAAAGTGTCAGAAATCGATCTTGAAATGCACTTTTCATTATTTTGGGGGCTTAAAAATGATGTTTTGGTGAGTTTAAGACAAAATGATTTGTCAAAGCCAAGTTTTATTACGCAGCTCCATACAAGTTTGACTAGTTACATTGACATTTTGGTTTGCAGAAAAGTGTCAGAAATCGATCTTGAAATGCACTTTTCATTATTTTGGGGGCTTAAAAATGATGTTTTGGTGAGTTTATGATAAACTGATTTGTCAAAGTCAAGTTTTATTACGCAGCTCCATACAAGTTTGACTAGTTACATTGAAATTTTGGTTTGCAGAAAAGTGTCAGAAATCGATCTTGAAATGCACTTTTCATTATTTTGGGGGCTTAAAAATTATGTTTTGGTGAGTTTATGATAAACTGATTTGTCAAAGTCAAGTTTTATTACGCAGCTCCATACAAGTTTGACCAGTTACATTGAAATTTTGGTTTGCAGAAAAGTGTCAGAAATCGATCTTGAAATGCACTTTTCATTATTTTGGGGGCTTAAAAATGATGTTTTGGTGAGTTTATGATAAACTGATTTGTCAAAGTCAAGTTTTTTTACGCAGCTCCATACAAGTTTGACTAGTTACATTGAAATTTTGGTTTGCAGAAAAGTGTCAGAAATCGATCTTGAAATGCACTTTTCATTATTTTGGGGGCTTAAAATTGATGTTTTGGTGAGTTTAGGACAAAATGATTTGTCAAAGCCAAGTTTTATTACGCAGCTCCATACAAGTTTGACTAGTTACATTGACATTTTGGTTTGCAGAAAAGTGTCAGAAATCGATCTTGAAATGCACTTTTCATTATTTTGGGGGCTTAAAAATGATGTTTTGGTGAGTTTTTGATAAACTGATTTGTCAAAGTCAAGTTTTATTACGCAGCTCCATACAAGTTTGACTAGTTACATTGAAATTTTGGTTTGCAGAAAAGTGTCAGAAATCGATCTTGAAATGCACTTTTCATTATTTTGGGGGCTTAAAAATGATGTTTTGGTGAGTTTAAGACAAAATGATTTCTCAAAGTCAAGTTTTATTACGCAGCTCCATACAAGTTTGACTAGTTACATTGAAATTTTGGTTTGCAGAAAAGTGTCAGAAATCGATCTTGAAATGCACTTTTCATTATTTTGGGGGCTTAAAAATGATGTTTTGGTGAGTTTAAGACAAAATGATTTGTCAAAGTCAAGTTTTATTAGGCAGTTCCATACAAGTTTGACTAGTTACATTGACATTTTGGTTTGTAGAAAAGTGTCAGAAATCGATCTTGAAATGCACTTTTCATTATTTTGGGGGCTTAAAAATGATGTTTTGGTGAGTTTATGATAAACTGATTTGTCAAAGTCAAGTTTTATTACGCAGCTCCATACAAGTTTGACTAGTTACATTGAAATTTTGGTTTGCAGAAAAGTGTCAGAAATCGATCTTGAAATGCACTTTTCATTATTTTGGGGGCTTAAAAATGATGTTTTGGTGAGTTTATGATAAACTGATTTGTCAAAGTCAAGTTTTATTACGCAGCTCCATACAAGTTTGACTAGTTACATTGAAATTTTGGTTTGCAGAAAAGTGTCAGAAATCGATCTTGAAATGCACTTTTCATTATTTTGGGGGCTTAAAAATTATGTTTTGGTGAGTTTATGATAAACTGATTTGTCAAAGTCAAGTTTTATTACGCAGCTCCATACAAGTTTGACCAGTTACATTGAAATTTTGGTTTGCAGAAAAGTGTCAGAAATCGATCTTGAAATGCACTTTTCATTATTTTGGGGGCTTAAAAATGATGTTTTGGTGAGTTTATGATAAACTGATTTGTCAAAGTCAAGTTTTATTACGCAGCTCCATACAAGTTTGACTAGTTACATTGAAATTTTGGTTTGCAGAAAAGTGTCAGAAATCGATCTTGAAATGCACTTTTCATTATTTTGGGGGCTTAAAATTGATGTTTTGGTGAGTTTAGGACAAAATGATTTGTCAAAGCCAAGTTTTATTACGCAGCTCCATACAAGTTTGACTAGTTACATTGACATTTTGGTTTGCAGAAAAGTGTCAGAAATCGATCTTGAAATGCACTTTTCATTATTTTGGGGGCTTAAAAATGATGTTTTGGTGAGTTTTTGATAAACTGATTTGTCAAAGTCAAGTTTTATTACGCAGCTCCATACAAGTTTGACTAGTTACATTGAAATTTTGGTTTGCAGAAAAGTGTCAGAAATCGATCTTGAAATGCACTTTTCATTATTTTGGGGGCTTAAAAATGATGTTTTGGTGAGTTTAAGACAAAATGATTTGTCAAAGTCAAGTTTTATTACGCAGCTCCATACAAGTTTGGCTAGTTACATTGAAATTTTGGTTTGCAGAAAAGTGTCAGAAATCGATCTTGAAATGCACTTTTCATTATTTTGGGGGCTTAAAAATGATGTTTTGGTGAGTTTAGGACAAAATGATTTGTCAAAGTCAAGTTTTATTACGCAGCTCCATACAAGTTTGACTAGTTACATTGAAATTTTGGTTTGCAGAAAAGTGTCAGAAATCGATCTTGAAATGCACTTTCATTATTTTGGGGGCTTAAAAATTATGTTTTGGTGAGTTTAAGACAAAATGATTTGTCAAAGTCAAGTTTTATTACGCAGCTCCAAGTACAAGTCGCATACAAGTTTGACTAGTTACATTGAAATTTTGGTTTGCAGAAAAGTGTCAGAAATCGATCTTGAAATGCACTTTTCATTATTTTGGGGGCTTAAAAATGATGTTTTGGTGAGTTTATGATAAACTGATTTGTCAAAGTCAAGTTTTATTACGCAGCTCCATACAAGTTTGACTAGTTACATTGAAATTTTGGTTTGCAGAAAAGTTTCAGAAATCGATCTTGAAATGCACTTTTCATTATTTTGGGGGCTTAAAAATTATGTTTTGGTGAGTTTATGATAAACTGATTTGTCAAAGTCAAGTTTTATTACGCAGCTCCATACAAGTTTGGCTAGTTACATTGAAATTTTGGTTTGCAGAAAAGTGTCAGAAATCGATCTTGAAATGCACTTTTCATTATTTTGGGGGCCTAAAAATGATGTTTTGGTGAGTTTAGGACAAAATGATTTGTCAAAGTCAAGTTTTATTACGCAGCTCCATACAAGTTTGATTAGTTACATTGAAATTTTGGTTTGCAGAAAAGTGTCAGAAATCGATCTTGAAATGCACTTTTCATTATTTTGGGGGCTTAAAAATTATGTTTTGGTGAGTTTATGATAAACTGATTTGTCAAAGTCAAGTTTTATTACGCAGCTCCATACAAGTTTGACTAGTTACATTGAAATTTTGGTTTGCAGAAAAGTGTCAGAAATCGATCTTGAAATGCACTTTTCATTATTTTGGGGGCTTAAAAATTATGTTTTGGTGAGTTTAGGACAAAATGATTTGTCAAAGTCAAGTTTTATTACGCAGCTCCATACAAGTTTGACTAGTTACATTGACATTTTGGTTTGCAGAAAAGTGTCAGAAATCGATCTTGAAATGCACTTTTCATTATTTTGGGGGCTTAAAAATGATGTTTTGGTGAGTTTATGATAAACTGATTTGTCAAAGTCAAGTTTTATTACGCAGCTCCATACAAGTTTGACTAGTTACATTGAAATTTTGGTTTGCAGAAAAGTGTCAGAAATCGATCTTGAAATGCACTTTTCATTATTTTGGGGGCTTAAAAATTATGTTTTGGTGAGTTTAAGACAAAATGATTTGTCAAAGCCAAGTTTTATTACGCAGCTCCATACAAGTTTGACTAGTTACATTGAAATTTTGGTTTGCAGAAAAGTGTCAGAAATCGATCTTGAAATGCACTTTTCATTATTTTGGGGGCTTAAAAATGATGTTTTGGTGAGTTTAAGACAAAATGATTTCTCAAAGTCAAGTTTTATTACGCAGCTCCATACAAGTTTGACTAGTTACATTGAAATTTTGGTTTGCAGAAAAGTGTCAGAAATCGATCTTGAAATGCACTTTTCATTATTTTGGGGGCTTAAAAATTATGTTTTGGTGAGTTTAAGACAAAATGATTTGTCAAAGCCAAGTTTTATTACGCAGCTCCATACAAGTTTGACTAGTTACATTGAAATTTTGATTTGCAGAAAAGTGTCAGAAATCGATCTTGAAATGCACTTTTCATTATTTTGGGGGCTTAAAAATGATGTTTTGGTGAGTTTGAGACAAAATGATTTGTCAAAGTCAAGTTTTATTACGCAGCTCCATACAAGTTTGACTAGTTACATTGAAATTTTGGTTTGCAGAAAAGTGTCAGAAATCGATCTTGAAATGCACTTTTCATTATTTTGGGGGCTTAAAAATTATGTTTTGGTGAGTTTATGATAAACTGATTTGTCAAAGTCAAGTTTTATTACGCAGCTCCATACAAGTTTGACCAGTTACATTGAAATTTTGGTTTGCAGAAAAGTGTCAGAAATCGATCTTGAAATGCACTTTTCATTATTTTGGGGGCTTAAAAATTATGTTTTGGTGAGTTTATGATAAACTGATTTGTCAAAGTCAAGTTTTATTACGCAGCTCCATACAAGTTTGGCTAGTTACATTGAAATTTTGGTTTGCAGAAAAGTGTCAGAAATCGATCTTGAAATGCACTTTTCATTATTTTGGGGGCTTAAAAATGATGTTTTGGTGAGTTTATGATAAACTGATTTGTCAAAGTCAAGTTTTTTTACGCAGCTCCATACAAGTTTGGCTAGTTACATTGAAATTTTGGTTTGCAGAAAAGTGTCAGAAATCGATCTTGAAATGCACTTTTCATTATTTTGGGGGCTTAAAAATGATGTTTTGGTGAGTTTATGATAAACTGATTTGTCAAAGTCAAGTTTTATTACGCAGCTCCATACAAGTTTGACTAGTTACATTGAAATTTTGGTTTGCAGAAAAGTGTCAGAAATCGATCTTGAAATGCACTTTTCATTATTTTGGGGGCTTAAAAATGATGTTTTGGCGAGTTTATGATAAACTGATTTGTCAAAGTCAAGTTTTTTTACGCAGCTCCATACAAGTTTGACTAGTTACATTGAAATTTTGGTTTGCAGAAAAGTGTCAGAAATCGATCTTGAAATGCACTTTTCATTATTTTGGGGGCTTAAAAATGATGTTTTGGTGAGTTTAGGACAAAATGATTTGTCAAAGTCAAGTTTTATTACGCAGCTCCATACAAGTTTGACTAGTTACATTGAAATTTTGATTTGCAGAAAAGTGTCAGAAATCGATCTTGAAATGCACTTTTCATTATTTTGGGGGCTTAAAAATGATGTTTTGGTGAGTTTGAGACAAAATGATTTGTCAAAGTCAAGTTTTATTACGCAGCTCCATACAAGTTTGACTAGTTACATTGAAATTTTGGTTTGCAGAAAAGTGTCAGAAATCGATCTTGAAATGCACTTTTCATTATTTTGGGGGCTTAAAAATTATGTTTTGGTGAGTTTATGATAAACTGATTTGTCAAAGTCAAGTTTTATTACGCAGCTCCATACAAGTTTGACCAGTTACATTGAAATTTTGGTTTGCAGAAAAGTGTCAGAAATCGATCTTGAAATGCACTTTTCATTATTTTGGGGGCTTAAAAATTATGTTTTGGTGAGTTTATGATAAACTGATTTGTCAAAGTCAAGTTTTATTACGCAGCTCCATACAAGTTTGGCTAGTTACATTGAAATTTTGGTTTGCAGAAAAGTGTCAGAAATCGATCTTGAAATGCACTTTTCATTATTTTGGGGGCTTAAAAATGATGTTTTGGTGAGTTTATGATAAACTGATTTGTCAAAGTCAAGTTTTTTTACGCAGCTCCATACAAGTTTGGCTAGTTACATTGAAATTTTGGTTTGCAGAAAAGTGTCAGAAATCGATCTTGAAATGCACTTTTCATTATTTTGGGGGCTTAAAAATGATGTTTTGGTGAGTTTATGATAAACTGATTTGTCAAAGTCAAGTTTTATTACGCAGCTCCATACAAGTTTGACTAGTTACATTGAAATTTTGGTTTGCAGAAAAGTGTCAGAAATCGATCTTGAAATGCACTTTTCATTATTTTGGGGGCTTAAAAATTATGTTTTGGTGAGTTTAAGACAAAATGATTTGTCAAAGCCAAGTTTTATTACGCAGCTCCATACAAGTTTGACTAGTTACATTGAAATTTTGGTTTGCAGAAAAGTGTCAGAAATCGATCTTGAAATGCACTTTTCATTATTTTGGGGGCTTAAAAATGATGTTTTGGTGAGTTTAAGACAAAATGATTTGTCAAAGTCAAGTTTTATTACGCAGCTCCATACAAGTTTGACTAGTTACATTGAAATTTTGGTTTGCAGAAAAGTGTCAGAAATCGATCTTGAAATGCACTTTTCATTATTTTGGGGGCTTAAAAATGATGTTTTGGTGAGTTTAAGACAAAATGATTTGTCAAAGACAAGTTTTATTACGCAGCTCCATACAAGTTTGACTAGTTACATTGAAATTTTGGTTTGCAGAAAAGTGTCAGAAATCGATCTTGAAATGCACTTTTCATTATTTTGGGGGCTTAAAAATTATGTTTTGGTGAGTTTATGACAAAATGATTTGTCAAAGACAAGTTTTATTACGCAGCTCCATACAAGTTTGACTAGTTACATTGAAATTTTGGTTTGCAGAAAAGTGTCAGAAATCGATCTTGAAATGCACTTTTCATTATTTTGGGGGCTTAAAAATGATGTTTTGGTGAGTTTATGACAAAATGATTTGTCAAAGACAAGTTTTATTACGCAGCTCCATACAAGTTTGACTAGTTACATTGAAATTTTGGTTTGCAGAAAAGTGTCAGAAATCGATCTTGAAATGCATTTTTCATTATTTTGGGGGCTTAAAAATGATGTTTTGGTGAGTTTAAGACAAAATGATTTGTCAAAGACAAGTTTTATTACGCAGCTCCATACAAGTTTGGCTAGTTACATTGAAATTTTGGTTTGCAGAAAAGTGTCAGAAATCGATCTTGAAATGCACTTTTCATTATTTTGGGGGCTTAAAAATTATGTTTTGGTGAGTTTAAGACAAAATGATTTGTCAAAGTCAAGTTTTATTACGCAGCTCCATACAAGTTTGACTAGTTACATTGAAATTTTGGTTTGCAGAAAAGTGTCAGAAATCGATCTTGAAATGCACTTTTCATTATTTTGGGGGCTTAAAAATGATGTTTTGGTGTGTTTAAGACAAAATGATTTGTCAAAGTCAAGTTTTATTACGCAGCTCCATACAAGTTTGACTAGTTACATTGAAATTTTGGTTTGCAGAAAAGTGTCAGAAATCGATCTTGAAATGCGTTTTTCATTATTTTGGGGGCTTAAAAATTATGTTTTGGTGAGTTTAAGACAAAATGATTTGTCAAAGTCAAGTTTTATTACGCAGCTCCATACAAGTTTGACTAGTTACATTGAAATTTTGGTTTGCAGAAAAGTGTCAGAAATCGATCTTGAAATGCACTTTTCATTATTTTGGGGGCTTAAAAATGATGTTTTGGTGAGTTTATGACAAAATGATTTGTCAAAGACAAGTTTTATTACGCAGCTCCATACAAGTTTGACTAGTTACATTGAAATTTTGGTTTGCAGAAAAGTGTCAGAAATCGATCTTGAAATGCATTTTTCATTATTTTGGGGGCTTAAAAATGATGTTTTGGTGAGTTTAAGACAAAATGATTTGTCAAAGACAAGTTTTATTACGCAGCTCCATACAAGTTTGGCTAGTTACATTGAAATTTTGGTTTGCAGAAAAGTGTCAGAAATCGATCTTGAAATGCACTTTTCATTATTTTGGGGGCTTAAAAATTATGTTTTGGTGAGTTTAAGACAAAATGATTTGTCAAAGTCAAGTTTTATTACGCAGCTCCATACAAGTTTGACTAGTTACATTGAAATTTTGGTTTGCAGAAAAGTGTCAGAAATCGATCTTGAAATGCACTTTTCATTATTTTGGGGGCTTAAAAATGATGTTTTGGTGTGTTTAAGACAAAATGATTTGTCAAAGTCAAGTTTTATTACGCAGCTCCATACAAGTTTGACTAGTTACATTGAAATTTTGGTTTGCAGAAAAGTGTCAGAAATCG
Organism: Anopheles marshallii; assembly: GCF_943734725.1. Classification (NCBI taxonomy): domain Eukaryota; kingdom Metazoa; phylum Arthropoda; class Insecta; order Diptera; family Culicidae; genus Anopheles; species Anopheles marshallii. Next base: position 122,924 of record NW_026525896.1, on the reverse strand, counting down.
ATCTTGAAATGCGTTTTTCATTATTTTGGGGGCTTAAAAATGATGTTTTGGTGAGTTTAAGACAAAATGATTTGTCAAAGTCAAGTTTTATTACGCAGCTCCATACAAGTTTGACTAGTTACATTGAAATTTTGGTTTGCAGAAAAGTGTCAGAAATCGATCTTGAAATGCACTTTTCATTATTTTGGGGGCTTAAAAATGATGTTTTGGTGAGTTTATGATAAACTGATTTGTCAAAGTCAAGTTTTATTACGCAGCTCCATACAAGTTTGACTAGTTACATTGAAATTTTGGTTTGCAGAAAAGTGTCAGAAATCGATTTTGAAATGCACTTTTCATTATTTTGGGGGCTTAAAAATTATGTTTTGGTGAGTTTAAGACAAAATGATTTGTCAAAGTCAAGTTTTATTACGCAGCTCCATACAAGTTTGACTAGTTACATTGAAATTTTGGTTTGCAGAAAAGTGTCAGAAATCGATCTTGAAATGCACTTTTCATTATTTTGGGGGCTTAAAAATGATGTTTTGGTGAGTTTAAGACAAAATGATTTGTCAAAGTCAAGTTTTATTACGCAGCTCCATACAAGTTTGACTAGTTACATTGAAATTTTGGTTTGCAGAAAAGTGTCAGAAATCGATCTTGAAATGCGTTTTTCATTATTTTGGGGGCTTAAAAATTATGTTTTGGTGAGTTTATGATAAACTGATTTGTCAAAGTCAAGTTTTATTACGCAGCTCTATACAAGTTTGACTAGTTACATTGAAATTTTGGTTTGCAGAAAAGTGTCAGAAATCGATCTTGAAATGCACTTTTCATTATTTTGGGGGCTTAAAAATTATGTTTTGGTGAGTTTAAGACAAAATGATTTGTCAAAGTCAAGTTTTATTACGCAGCTCCATACAAGTTTGACTAGTTACATTGAAATTTTGGTTTGCAGAAAAGTTTCAGAAATCGATCTTGAAATGCACTTTTCATTATTTTGGGGGCTTAAAAATGATGTTTTGGTGAGTTTAAGACAAAATGATTTGTCAAAGTCAAGTTTTATTACGCAGCTCCATACAAGTTTGACTAGTTACATTGAAATTTTGGTTTGCAGAAAAGTGTCAGAAATCGATCTTGAAATGCACTTTTCATTATTTTGGGGGCTTAAAAATTATGTTTTGGTGAGTTTAAGACAAAATGATTTGTCAAAGTCAAGTTTTATTACGCAGCTCCATACAAGTTTGACTAGTTACATTGAAATTTTGGTTTGCAGAAAAGTGTCAGAAATCGATCTTGAAATGCACTTTTCATTATTTTGGGGGCTTAAAAATGATGTTTTGGTGAGTTTAAGACAAAATGATTTGTCAAAGTCAAGTTTTATTACGCAGCTCCATACAAGTTTGACTAGTTACATTGAAATTTTGGTTTGCAGAAAAGTGTCAGAAATCGATCTTGAAATGCACTTTTCATTATTTTGGGGGCTTAAAAATGATGTTTTGGTGAGTTTATGACAAAATGATTTGTCAAAGACAAGTTTTATTACGCAGCTCCATACAAGTTTGACTAGTTACATTGAAATTTTGGTTTGCAGAAAAGTGTCAGAAATCGATCTTGAAATGCACTTTTCATTATTTTGGGGGCTTAAAAATGATGTTTTGGTGTGTTTAAGACAAAATGATTTGTCAAAGTCAAGTTTTATTACGCAGCTCCATACAAGTTTGACTAGTTACATTGAAATTTTGGTTTGCAGAAAAGTGTCAGAAATCGATCTTGAAATGCGTTTTTCATTATTTTGGGGGCTTAAAAATTATGTTTTGGTGAGTTTAAGACAAAATGATTTGTCAAAGTCAAGTTTTATTACGCAGCTCCATACAAGTTTGACTAGTTACATTGAAATTTTGGTTTGCAGAAAAGTGTCAGAAATCGATCTTGAAATGCACTTTTCATTATTTTGGGGGCTTAAAAATGATGTTTTGGTGAGTTTATGACAAAATGATTTGTCAAAGACAAGTTTTATTACGCAGCTCCATACAAGTTTGACTAGTTACATTGAAATTTTGGTTTGCAGAAAAGTGTCAGAAATCGATCTTGAAATGCATTTTTCATTATTTTGGGGGCTTAAAAATGATGTTTTGGTGAGTTTAAGACAAAATGATTTGTCAAAGACAAGTTTTATTACGCAGCTCCATACAAGTTTGGCTAGTTACATTGAAATTTTGGTTTGCAGAAAAGTGTCAGAAATCGATCTTGAAATGCACTTTTCATTATTTTGGGGGCTTAAAAATTATGTTTTGGTGAGTTTAAGACAAAATGATTTGTCAAAGTCAAGTTTTATTACGCAGCTCCATACAAGTTTGACTAGTTACATTGAAATTTTGGTTTGCAGAAAAGTGTCAGAAATCGATCTTGAAATGCACTTTTCATTATTTTGGGGGCTTAAAAATGATGTTTTGGTGTGTTTAAGACAAAATGATTTGTCAAAGTCAAGTTTTATTACGCAGCTCCATACAAGTTTGACTAGTTACATTGAAATTTTGGTTTGCAGAAAAGTGTCAGAAATCGATCTTGAAATGCGTTTTTCATTATTTTGGGGGCTTAAAAATGATGTTTTGGTGAGTTTAAGACAAAATGATTTGTCAAAGTCAAGTTTTATTACGCAGCTCCATACAAGTTTGACTAGTTACATTGAAATTTTGGTTTGCAGAAAAGTGTCAGAAATCGATCTTGAAATGCACTTTTCATTATTTTGGGGGCTTAAAAATGATGTTTTGGTGAGTTTATGATAAACTGATTTGTCAAAGTCAAGTTTTATTACGCAGCTCCATACAAGTTTGACTAGTTACATTGAAATTTTGGTTTGCAGAAAAGTGTCAGAAATCGATTTTGAAATGCACTTTTCATTATTTTGGGGGCTTAAAAATTATGTTTTGGTGAGTTTAAGACAAAATGATTTGTCAAAGTCAAGTTTTATTACGCAGCTCCATACAAGTTTGACTAGTTACATTGAAATTTTGGTTTGCAGAAAAGTGTCAGAAATCGATCTTGAAATGCACTTTTCATTATTTTGGGGGCTTAAAAATGATGTTTTGGTGAGTTTAAGACAAAATGATTTGTCAAAGTCAAGTTTTATTACGCAGCTCCATACAAGTTTGACTAGTTACATTGAAATTTTGGTTTGCAGAAAAGTGTCAGAAATCGATCTTGAAATGCGTTTTTCATTATTTTGGGGGCTTAAAAATTATGTTTTGGTGAGTTTATGATAAACTGATTTGTCAAAGTCAAGTTTTATTACGCAGCTCTATACAAGTTTGACTAGTTACATTGAAATTTTGGTTTGCAGAAAAGTGTCAGAAATCGATCTTGAAATGCACTTTTCATTATTTTGGGGGCTTAAAAATTATGTTTTGGTGAGTTTAAGACAAAATGATTTGTCAAAGTCAAGTTTTATTACGCAGCTCCATACAAGTTTGACTAGTTACATTGAAATTTTGGTTTGCAGAAAAGTTTCAGAAATCGATCTTGAAATGCACTTTTCATTATTTTGGGGGCTTAAAAATGATGTTTTGGTGAGTTTAAGACAAAATGATTTGTCAAAGTCAAGTTTTATTACGCAGCTCCATACAAGTTTGACTAGTTACATTGAAATTTTGGTTTGCAGAAAAGTGTCAGAAATCGATCTTGAAATGCACTTTTCATTATTTTGGGGGCTTAAAAATTATGTTTTGGTGAGTTTATGATAAACTGATTTGTCAAAGTCAAGTTTTATTACGCAGCTCCATACAAGTTTGACTAGTTACATTGAAATTTTGGTTTGCAGAAAAGTTTCAGAAATCGATCTTGAAATGCACTTTTCATTATTTTGGGGGCTTAAAAATTATGTTTTGGTGAGTTTAAGACAAAATGATTTGTCAAAGTCAAGTTTTATTACGCAGCTCCATACAAGTTTGACTAGTTACATTGAAATTTTGGTTTGCAGAAAAGTGTCAGAAATCGATCTTGAAATGCACTTTTCATTATTTTGGGGGCTTAAAAATTATGTTTTGGTGAGTTTAAGACAAAATGATTTGTCAAAGTCAAGTTTTATTACGCAGCTCCATACAAGTTTGACTAGTTACATTGAAATTTTGGTTTGCAGAAAAGTTTCAGAAATCGATCTTGAAATGCACTTTTCATTATTTTGGGGGCTTAAAAATGATGTTTTGGTGAGATTAAGACAAAATGATTTGTCAAAGTCAAGTTTTATTACGCAGCTCCATACAAGTTTGACTAGTTACATTGAAATTTTGGTTTGCAGAAAAGTGTCAGAAATCGATCTTGAAATGCACTTTTCATTATTTTGGGGGCTTAAAAATTATGTTTTGGTGAGTTTAAGACAAAATGATTTGTCAAAGTCAAGTTTTATTACGCAGCTCCATACAAGTTTGACTAGTTACATTGAAATTTTGGTTTGCAGAAAAGTTTCAGAAATCGATCTTGAAATGCACTTTTCATTATTTTGGGGGCTTAAAAATGATGTTTTGGTGAGATTAAGACAAAATGATTTGTCAAAGTCAAGTTTTATTACGCAGCTCCATACAAGTTTGACTAGTTACATTGAAATTTTGGTTTGCAGAAAAGTGTCAGAAATCGATCTTGAAATGCACTTTTCATTATTTTGGGGGCTTAAAAATTATGTTTTGGTGAGTTTAAGACAAAATGATTTGTCAAAGTCAAGTTTTATTACGCAGCTCCATACAAGTTTGACTAGTTACATTGAAATTTTGGTTTGCAGAAAAGTTTCAGAAATCGATCTTGAAATGCACTTTTCATTATTTTGGGGGCTTAAAAATGATGTTTTGGTGAGATTAAGACAAAATGATTTGTCAAAGTCAAGTTTTATTACGCAGCTCCATACAAGTTTGACTAGTTACATTGAAATTTTGGTTTGCAGAAAAGTGTCAGAAATCGATCTTGAAATGCACTTTTCATTATTTTGGGGGCTTAAAAATTATGTTTTGGTGAGTTTAAGACAAAATGATTTGTCAAAGTCAAGTTTTATTACGCAGCTCCATACAAGTTTGACTAGTTACATTGAAATTTTGGTTTGCAGAAAAGTTTCAGAAATCGATCTTGAAATGCACTTTTCATTATTTTGGGGGCTTAAAAATGATGTTTTGGTGAGATTAAGACAAAATGATTTGTCAAAGTCAAGTTTTATTACGCAGCTCCATACAAGTTTGACTAGTTACATTGAAATTTTGGTTTGCAGAAAAGTGTCAGAAATCGATCTTGAAATGCACTTTTCATTATTTTGGGGGCTTAAAAATTATGTTTTGGTGAGTTTAAGACAAAATGATTTGTCAAAGTCAAGTTTTATTACGCAGCTCCATACAAGTTTGACTAGTTACATTGAAATTTTGGTTTGCAGAAAAGTTTCAGAAATCGATCTTGAAATGCACTTTTCATTATTTTGGGGGCTTAAAAATGATGTTTTGGTGAGATTAAGACAAAATGATTTGTCAAAGTCAAGTTTTATTACGCAGCTCCATACAAGTTTGACTAGTTACATTGAAATTTTGGTTTGCAGAAAAGTGTCAGAAATCGATCTTGAAATGCACTTTTCATTATTTTGGGGGCTTAAAAATTATGTTTTGGTGAGTTTAAGACAAAATGATTTGTCAAAGTCAAGTTTTATTACGCAGCTCCATACAAGTTTGACTAGTTACATTGAAATTTTGGTTTGCAGAAAAGTTTCAGAAATCGATCTTGAAATGCACTTTTCATTATTTTGGGGGCTTAAAAATTATGTTTTGGTGAGTTTAAGACAAAATGATTTGTCAAAGTCAAGTTTTATTACGCAGCTCCATACAAGTTTGACTAGTTACATTGAAATTTTGGTTTGCAGAAAAGTGTCAGAAATCGATCTTGAAATGCACTTTTCATTATTTTGGGGGCTTAAAAATTATGTTTTGGTGAGTTTAAGACAAAATGATTTGTCAAAGTCAAGTTTTATTACGCAGCTCCATACAAGTTTGACTAGTTACATTGAAATTTTGGTTTGCAGAAAAGTTTCAGAAATCGATCTTGAAATGCACTTTTCATTATTTTGGGGGCTTAAAAATTATGTTTTGGTGAGTTTAAGACAAAATGATTTGTCAAAGTCAAGTTTTATTACGCAGCTCCATACAAGTTTGACTAGTTACATTGAAATTTTGGTTTGCAGAAAAGTTTCAGAAATCGATCTTGAAATGCACTTTTCATTATTTTGGGGGCTTAAAAATGATGTTTTGGTGAGATTAAGACAAAATGATTTGTCAAAGTCAAGTTTTATTACGCAGCTCCATACAAGTTTGACTAGTTACATTGAAATTTTGGTTTGCAGAAAAGTGTCAGAAATCGATCTTGAAATGCACTTTTCATTATTTTGGGGGCTTAAAAATTATGTTTTGGTGAGTTTAAGACAAAATGATTTGTCAAAGTCAAGTTTTATTACGCAGCTCCATACAAGTTTGACTAGTTACATTGAAATTTTGGTTTGCAGAAAAGTTTCAGAAATCGATCTTGAAATGCACTTTTCATTATTTTGGGGGCTTAAAAATGATGTTTTGGTGAGATTAAGACAAAATGATTTGTCAAAGTCAAGTTTTATTACGCAGCTCCATACAAGTTTGACTAGTTACATTGAAATTTTGGTTTGCAGAAAAGTGTCAGAAATCGATCTTGAAATGCACTTTTCATTATTTTGGGGGCTTAAAAATTATGTTTTGGTGAGTTTAAGACAAAATGATTTGTCAAAGTCAAGTTTTATTACGCAGCTCCATACAAGTTTGACTAGTTACATTGAAATTTTGGTTTGCAGAAAAGTTTCAGAAATCGATCTTGAAATGCACTTTTCATTATTTTGGGGGCTTAAAAATGATGTTTTGGTGAGTTTAAGACAAAATGATTTGTCAAAGTCAAGTTTTATTACGCAGCTCCATACAAGTTTGACTAGTTACATTGAAATTTTGGTTTGCAGAAAAGTTTCAGAAATCGATCTTGAAATGCACTTTTCATTATTTTGGGGGCTTAAAAATGATGTTTTGGTGAGATTAAGACAAAATGATTTGTCAAAGTCAAGTTTTATTACGCAGCTCCATACAAGTTTGACTAGTTACATTGAAATTTTGGTTTGCAGAAAAGTTTCAGAAATCGATCTTGAAATGCACTTTTCATTATTTTGGGGGCTTAAAAATGATGTTTTGGTGAGATTAAGACAAAATGATTTGTCAAAGTCAAGTTTTATTACGCAGCTCCATACAAGTTTGACTAGTTACATTGAAATTTTGGTTTGCAGAAAAGTGTCAGAAATCGATCTTGAAATGCACTTTTCATTATTTTGGGGGCTTAAAAATTATGTTTTGGTGAGTTTAAGACAAAATGATTTGTCAAAGTCAAGTTTTATTACGCAGCTCCATACAAGTTTGACTAGTTACATTGAAATTTTGGTTTGCAGAAAAGTTTCAGAAATCGATCTTGAAATGCACTTTTCATTATTTTGGGGGCTTAAAAATGATGTTTTGGTGAGATTAAGACAAAATGATTTGTCAAAGTCAAGTTTTATTACGCAGCTCCATACAAGTTTGACTAGTTACATTGAAATTTTGGTTTGCAGAAAAGTGTCAGAAATCGATCTTGAAATGCACTTTTCATTATTTTGGGGGCTTAAAAATTATGTTTTGGTGAGTTTATGATAAACTGATTTGTCAAAGTCAAGTTTTATTACGCAGCTCCATACAAGTTTGACTGGTTACATTAAAATTTTGGTTTGCAGAAAAGTGTCAGAAATCGATCTTGAAATGCACTTTTCATTATTTTGGGGGCTTAAAAATGATGTTTTGGTGAGTTTAAGACAAAATGATTTGTCAAAGTCAAGTTTTATTACGCAGCTCCATACAAGTTTGACTAGTTACATTGAAATTTTGGCTTGCAGAAAAGTGTCAGAAATCGATCTTGAAATGCACTTTTCATTATTTTGGGGGCTTAAAAATTATGTTTTGGTGAGTTTATGATAAACTGATTTGTCAAAGTCAAGTTTTATTACGCAGCTCCATACAAGTTTGACTAGTTACATTGAAATTTTGGTTTGCAGAAAAGTTTCAGAAATCGATCTTGAAATGCACTTTTCATTATTTTGGGGGCTTAAAAATGATGTTTTGGTGAGATTAAGACAAAATGATTTGTCAAAGTCAAGTTTTATTACGCAGCTCCATACAAGTTTGACTAGTTACATTGAAATTTTGGTTTGCAGAAAAGTGTCAGAAATCGATCTTGAAATGCACTTTTCATTATTTTGGGGGCTTAAAAATTATGTTTTGGTGAGTTTAAGACAAAATGATTTGTCAAAGTCAAGTTTTATTACGCAGCTCCATACAAGTTTGACTAGTTACATTGAAATTTTGGTTTGCAGAAAAGTTTCAGAAATCGATCTTGAAATGCACTTTTCATTATTTTGGGGGCTTAAAAATGATGTTTTGGTGAGATTAAGACAAAATGATTTGTCAAAGTCAAGTTTTATTACGCAGCTCCATACAAGTTTGACTAGTTACATTGAAATTTTGGTTTGCAGAAAAGTTTCAGAAATCGATCTTGAAATGCACTTTTCATTATTTTGGGGGCTTAAAAATGATGTTTTGGTGAGATTAAGACAAAATGATTTGTCAAAGTCAAGTTTTATTACGCAGCTCCATACAAGTTTGACTAGTTACATTGAAATTTTGGTTTGCAGAAAAGTGTCAGAAATCGATCTTGAAATGCACTTTTCATTATTTTGGGGGCTTAAAAATTATGTTTTGGTGAGTTTAAGACAAAATGATTTGTCAAAGTCAAGTTTTATTACGCAGCTCCATACAAGTTTGACTAGTTACATTGAAATTTTGGTTTGCAGAAAAGTTTCAGAAATCGATCTTGAAATGCACTTTTCATTATTTTGGGGGCTTAAAAATGATGTTTTGGTGAGATTAAGACAAAATGATTTGTCAAAGTCAAGTTTTATTACGCAGCTCCATACAAGTTTGACTAGTTACATTGAAATTTTGGTTTGCAGAAAAGTGTCAGAAATCGATCTTGAAATGCACTTTTCATTATTTTCGGGGCTTAAAAATTATGTTTTGGTGAGTTTAAGACAAAATGATTTGTCAAAGTCAAGTTTTATTACGCAGCTCCATACAAGTTTGACTAGTTACATTGAAATTTTGGTTTGCAGAAAAGTGTCAGAAATCGATCTTGAAATGCACTTTTCATTATTTTGGGGGCTTAAAAATTATGTTTTGGTGAGTTTAAGACAAAATGATTTGTCAAAGTCAAGTTTTATTACGCAGCTCCATACAAGTTTGACTAGTTACATTGAAATTTTGGTTTGCAGAAAAGTTTCAGAAATCGATCTTGAAATGCACTTTTCATTATTTTGGGGGCTTAAAAATGATGTTTTGGTGAGATTAAGACAAAATGATTTGTCAAAGTCAAGTTTTATTACGCAGCTCCATACAAGTTTGACTAGTTACATTGAAATTTTGGTTTGCAGAAAAGTGTCAGAAATCGATCTTGAAATGCACTTTTCATTATTTTGGGGGCTTAAAAATTATGTTTTGGTGAGTTTATGATAAACTGATTTGTCAAAGTCAAGTTTTATTACGCAGCTCCATACAAGTTTGACTAGTTACATTGAAATTTTGGTTTGCAGAAAAGTGTCAGAAATCGATCTTGAAATGCACTTTTCATTATTTTGGGGGCTTAAAAATTATGTTTTGGTGAGTTTAAGACAAAATGATTTGTCAAAGTCAAGTTTTATTACGCAGCTCCATACAAGTTTGACTAGTTACATTGAAATTTTGGTTTGCAGAAAAGTGTCAGAAATCGATCTTGAAATGCACTTTTCATTATTTTGGGGGCTTAAAAATTATGTTTTGGTGAGTTTAAGACAAAATGATTTGTCAAAGTCAAGTTTTATTACGCAGCTCCATACAAGTTTGACTAGTTACATTGAAATTTTGGTTTGCAGAAAAGTTTCAGAAATCGATCTTGAAATGCACTTTTCATTATTTTGGGGGCTTAAAAATGATGTTTTGGTGAGATTAAGACAAAATGATTTGTCAAAGTCAAGTTTTATTACGCAGCTCCATACAAGTTTGACTAGTTACATTGAAATTTTGGTTTGCAGAAAAGTGTCAGAAATCGATCTTGAAATGCACTTTTCATTATTTTGGGGGCTTAAAAATTATGTTTTGGTGAGTTTAAGACAAAATGATTTGTCAAAGTCAAGTTTTATTACGCAGCTCCATACAAGTTTGACTAGTTACATTGAAATTTTGGTTTGCAGAAAAGTTTCAGAAATCGATCTTGAAATGCACTTTTCATTATTTTGGGGGCTTAAAAATGATGTTTTGGTGAGTTTAAGACAAAATGATTTGTCAAAGTCAAGTTTTATTACGCAGCTCCATACAAGTTTGACTAGTTACATTGAAATTTTGGTTTGCAGAAAAGTGTCAGAAATCGATCTTGAAATGCGTTTTTCATTATTTTGGGGGCTTAAAAATTATGTTTTGGTGAGTTTATGATAAACTGATTTGTCAAAGTCAAGTTTTATTACGCAGCTCCATACAAGTTTGACTAGTTACATTGAAATTTTGGTTTGCAGAAAAGTGTCAGAAATCGATCTTGAAATGCACTTTTCATTATTTTGGGGGCTTAAAAATTATATTTTGGTGAGTTTATGATAAACTGATTTGTCAAAGTCAAGTTTTATTACGCAGCTCCATACAAGTTTGACTAGTTACATTGAAATTTTGGTTTGCAGAAAAGTTTCAGAAATCGATCTTGAAATGCACTTTTCATTATTTTGGGGGCTTAAAAATGATGTTTTGGTGAGTTTATGATAAACTGATTTGTCAAAGTCAAGTTTTATTACGCAGCTCCATACAAGTTTGACTAGTTACATTGAAATTTTGGTTTGCAGAAAAGTGTCAGAAATCGATCTTGAAATGCACTTTTCATTATTTTGGGGGCTTAAAAATTATGTTTTGGTGAGTTTAAGACAAAATGATTTGTCAAAGTCAAGTTTTATTACGCAGCTCCATACAAGTTTGACTAGTTACATTGAAATTTTGGTTTGCAGAAAAGTTTCAGAAATCGATCTTGAAATGCACTTTTCATTATTTTGGGGGCTTAAAAATGATGTTTTGGTGAGATTAAGACAAAATGATTTGTCAAAGTCAAGTTTTATTACGCAGCTCCATACAAGTTTGACTAGTTACATTGAAATTTTGGTTTGCAGAAAAGTGTCAGAAATCGATCTTGAAATGCACTTTTCATTATTTTGGGGGCTTAAAAATTATGTTTTGGTGAGTTTAAGACAAAATGATTTGTCAAAGTCAAGTTTTATTACGCAGCTCCATACAAGTTTGACTAGTTACATTGAAATTTTGGTTTGCAGAAAAGTTTCAGAAATCGATCTTGAAATGCACTTTTCATTATTTTGGGGGCTTAAAAATGATGTTTTGGTGAGTTTAAGACAAAATGATTTGTCAAAGTCAAGTTTTATTACGCAGCTCCATACAAGTTTGACTAGTTACATTGAAATTTTGGTTTGCAGAAAAGTGTCAGAAATCGATCTTGAAATGCACTTTTCATTATTTTGGGGGCTTAAAAATTATGTTTTGGTGAGTTTATGATAAACTGATTTGTCAAAGTCAAGTTTTATTACGCAGCTCCATACAAGCTTGACTAGTTACATTGAAATTTTGGTTTGCAGAAAAGTGTCAGAAATCGATCTTGAAATGCACTTTTCATTATTTTGGGGGCTTAAAAATGATGTTTTGGTGAGTTTAAGACAAAATGATTTGTCAAAGTCAAGTTTTATTACGCAGCTCCATACAAGTTTGACTAGTTACATTGAAATTTTGGTTTGCAGAAAAGTGTCAGAAATCGATCTTGAAATGCACTTTTCATTATTTTGGGGGCTTAAAAATTATGTTTTGGTGAGATTAAGACAAAATGATTTGTCAAAGTCAAGTTTTATTACGCAGCTCCATACAAGTTTGACTAGTTACATTGAAATTTTGGTTTGCAGAAAAGTTTCAGAAATCGATCTTGAAATGCACTTTTCATTATTTTGGGGGCTTAAAAATGATGTTTTGGTGAGATTAAGACAAAATGATTTGTCAAAGTCAAGTTTTATTACGCAGCTCCATACAAGTTTGACTAGTTACATTGAAATTTTGGTTTGCAGAAAAGTGTCAGAAATCGATCTTGAAATGCACTTTTCATTATTTTGGGGGCTTAAAAATTATGTTTTGGTGAGTTTAAGACAAAATGATTTGTCAAAGTCAAGTTTTATTACGCAGCTCCATACAAGTTTGACTAGTTACATTGAAATTTTGGTTTGCAGAAAAGTGTCAGAAATCGATCTTGAAATGCACTTTTCATTATTTTGGGGGCTTAAAAATGATGTTTTGGTGAGTTTATGATAAACTGATTTGTCAAAGTCAAGTTTTATTACGCAGCTCCATACAAGTTTGACTAGTTACATTGAAATTTTGGTTTGCAGAAAAGTTTCAGAAATCGATCTTGAAATGCACTTTTCATTATTTTGGGGGCTTAAAAATGATGTTTTGGTGAGATTAAGACAAAATGATTTGTCAAAGTCAAGTTTTATTACGCAGCTCCATACAAGTTTGACTAGTTACATTGAAATTTTGGTTTGCAGAAAAGTGTCAGAAATCGATCTTGAAATGCACTTTTCATTATTTTGGGGGCTTAAAAATTATGTTTTGGTGAGTTTAAGACAAAATGATTTGTCAAAGTCAAGTTTTATTACGCAGCTCCATACAAGTTTGACTAGTTACATTGAAATTTTGGTTTGCAGAAAAGTTTCAGAAATCGATCTTGAAATGCACTTTTCATTATTTTGGGGGCTTAAAAATGATGTTTTGGTGAGTTTATGATAAACTGATTTGTCAAAGTCAAGTTTTATTACGCAGCTCCATACAAGTTTGACTAGTTACATTGAAATTTTGGTTTGCAGAAAAGTGTCAGAAATCGATCTTGAAATGCACTTTTCATTATTTTGGGGGCTTAAAAATTATGTTTTGGTGAGTTTAAGACAAAATGATTTGTCAAAGTCAAGTTTTATTACGCAGCTCCATACAAGTTTGACTAGTTACATTGAAATTTTGGTTTGCAGAAAAGTGTCAGAAATCGATCTTGAAATGCACTTTTCATTATTTTGGGGGCTAAAAAATGATGTTTTGGTGAGTTTATGATAAACTGATTTGTCAAAGTCAAGTTTTATTACGCAGCTCCATACAAGTTTGACTAGTTACATTGAAATTTTGGTTTGCAGAAAAGTGTCAGAAATCGATCTTGAAATGCACTTTTCATTATTTTGGGGGCTTAAAAATTATGTTTTGGTGAGTTTAAGACAAAATGACTTGTCAAAGTCAAGTTTTATTACGCAGCTCCATACAAGTTTGACTAGTTACATTGAAATTTTGGTTTGCAGAAAAGTGTCAGAAATCGATCTTGAAATGCACTTTTCATTATTTTGGGGGCTTAAAAATGATGTTTTGGTGAGTTTATGATAAACTGATTTGTCAAAGTCAAGTTTTATTACGTAGCTCCATACAAGTTTGACTAGTTACATTGAAATTTTGGTTTGCAGAAAAGTGTCAGAAATCGATCTTGAAATGCACTTTTCATTATTTTGGGGGCTTAAAAATTATGTTTTGGTGAGTTTAAGACAAAATGATTTGTCAAAGTCAAGTTTTATTACGCAGCTCCATACAAGTTTGACTAGTTACATTGAAATTTTGGTTTGCAGAAAAGTGTCAGAAATCGATCTTGAAATGCACTTTTCATTATTTTGGGGGCTTAAAAATGATGTTTTGGTGAGTTTAAGACAAAATGATTTGTCAAAGTCAAGTTTTATTACGCAGCTCCATACAAGTTTGACTAGTTACATTGAAATTTTGGTTTGCAGAAAAGTGTCAGAAATCGATCTTGAAATGCACTTTTCATTATTTTGGGGGCTTAAAAATTATGTTTTGGTGAGTTTATGATAAACTGATTTGTCAAAGTCAAGTTTTATTACGCAGCTCCATACAAGTTTGACTAGTTACATTGAAATTTTGGTTTGCAGAAAAGTGTCAGAAATCGATCTTGAAATGCACTTTTCATTATTTTGGGGGCTTAAAAATTATGTTTTGGTGAGTTTATGATAAACTGATTTGTCAAAGTCAAGTTTTATTACGCAGCTCCATACAAGTTTGACTAGTTACATTGAAATTTTGGTTTGCAGAAAAGTGTCAGAAATCGATCTTGAAATGCACTTTTCATTATTTTTGGGGCTTAAAAATGATGTTTTGGTGAGTTTAAGACAAAATGATTTGTTAAAGTCAAGTTTTATTACGCAGCTCCATACAAGTTTGACTAGTGACAATGAAATTTTGGATTGCCAAAAAGTTTCCGAAATCGATTTTGGATTTCACTTTTCATTATTTTGGGGGCTTAAAAATGATGTTTAGGTTGGTCTCTGAAAAAATGATTTGTCAAAGTCGAGTTTTAAAAGGCAACTTGCATACAAGTTTGACTAGTGACAATGAAATTTTGGTTTGCCAAAAAGTTTCCGAAATCGATTTTGGATTTTACTTTTCATTATTTTGGGGGCTTAAAAATGATGTTTTGGTTGGTCTCTGAAAAAATGATTTGTCAAAGTCGAGTTTCAAAAGGCAACTTGCATACAAGTTTGACTAGTGACAATGAAGTTTTGGTTTGCCAAAAAGTTTCCGAAATCGATTTTGGATCGAACTTTTCATTATTTTGGGGGCTTAAAATGATGTTTTGGTTGGTCTCTGAAAAAATGATTTGTCAAAGTCGAGTTTTAAAAGGCAACTTGCATACAAGTTTGACTAGTGATAATGAAATTTTGGATTGCCAAAAAGGTTCCGAAATCGAATTTGGATCGAACTCTTCATTATTTTGGGGGCTCAAAAATGATGTTTTGGTTGGTCTCTGAAAAAATGATTTGTCAAAGTCGAATTTTAATAGGCAACTTGCATACAAGTTTGACTAGTTACATTGAAATTTTGGTTTGCAGAAAAGTTTCAGAAATCGATTTTGGATTTCACTTTTCATTATTTTGGGGGCTCAAAAATGATGTTTTGGTTGGTCTCTGAAAAAATGATTTGTCAAGGTCAAGTTTTAAAAGGCAACTTGCATACAAGTTTGACTAGTGACAATGAAATTTTGGTTTGCCAAAAAGTTTCTGAAATCGATTTTGGATTTTACTTTTCATTATTTTGGGGGCTCAAAAATGATGTTTTGGTTGGTCTCTGAAAAAATGATTTGTCAAAGTCGAGTTTTAAAAGGCAACTTGCATACAAGTTTGACTAGTGACAATGAAATTTTGGTTTGCCAAAAAGTTTCCGAAATCGATTTTGGATCGAACTTTTCATTATTTTGGGGGCTTAAAAATGATGTTTTTGTTGGTTTCTGAAAAAATGATTTGTCAAAGTCGAGTTTTAAAAGGCAACTTGCATACAAGTTTGACTAGTGACAATGAAATTTTGGTTTGCCAAAAAGTTTCCGAAATCGATTTTGGATCGATCTTTTCATTATTTTGGGGGCTCAAAAATGATGTTTTGGTTGGTCTCTGAAAAAATGATTTGTCAAAGTCGAGTTTTAAAAGGCAACTTGCATACAAGTTTGACCAGTGACAATGAAATTTTGAATTGCCAAAAAGTTTCCGAAATCGATTTTGGATTTCACTTTTCATTATTTTGGGAGCTTAAAAATGATGTTTTGGTTGGTCTCTGAAAAAATGATTTGTCAAAGTCGAGTTTGAAAAGGCAACTTGCATACAAGTTTGACTAGTTACATTGAAATTTTGGTTTGCCAAAAAGTTTCCGAAATCGATTTTGGATTTCACTTTTCATTATTTTGGGGGCTTAAAAATGATGTTTTGGTTGGTCTCTGAAAAAATGATTTGTCAAAGTCGAGTTTTAAAAGGCAACTTGCATACAAGTTTGACTAGTGACAATGAAATTTTGGTTTGCCAAAAAGTTTCCGAAATCGATTTTGGATTTCATTTTTCATTATTTTGGGGGCTTAAAAATAATGTTTTGGTTGGTCTTTGAAAAAATGATTTGTCAAAGTCGAGTTTTAAAAGGCAACTCGCATACAAGTTTGACTAGTGACAATGAAATTTTGGATTGCCATAAAGTTTCCGAAATCGATTTTGGATTTTACTTTTCATTAATAGTTCATTTTTTTGGTTTGCATAATAGTTTCTGAAATCGATCTTGGATTTAACTTTTCATTATTTTGGGGGCTTAAAAATGATGTTTTGGTTGGTCTCTGAAAAAATGATTTGTCAAAGTCGAGTTTTAAAAGGCAACTTGCATACAAGTTTGACTAGTGACAATGAAATTTTGGTTTGCCAAAAAGTTTCCGAAATCGATTTTGGATCGAACTTTTAATTATTTTGTTTGCTTAAAAATGATGGTTTGGTTGGTCTCTGAAAAAATTATTTGTCAAAGTCGAGTCTTAAAAGGCAACTTGCATACAAGTTTGACTAGTGACAATGAAATTTTGGTTTGCCAAAAAGTTTCCGAAATCGATTTTGGATTTCACTTTTCATTATTTTGGGGGCTCAAAAATGATGTTTTGGTTGGTCTCTGAAAAAATGATTTGTCAAAGTCGAGTTTTAAAAGGCAACTTGAATACAAGTTTGACTAGTGACAATGAAATTTTGGTTTGCCAAAAAGTTTCCGAAATCGATTTTGGATCGAACTTTTCATTATTTTGGGGGCTCAAAAATGATGTTTTGGTTGGTCTCTGAAAAAATGATTTGTCAAAGTCGAGTTTTAAAACGCAACTTGCATACAAGTTTGACTAGTGACAATGAAGTTTTGGTTAGCCAAAAAGTTTCCGAAATCGATTTTGGATCGAACTTTTCATTATTTTGGGGGCTCAAAAATGATGTTTTGGTTGGTCTCTGAAAAAATGATTTGTCAAAGTCGAGTTTTAAAAGGCAACTCGCATACAAGTTTGACTAGTGACAATGAAATTTTGGATTGCCATAAAGTTTCCGAAATCGATTTTGGATTTTACTTTTCATTACTTTGGGGGCTTAATAATGATGTTTTGGTTGGTCTCTGAAAAAAAGATTTGTCAAAGTCGAGTTTTAAAAGGCAACTTGCAAACAAGTTTGACTAGTGACAATGAAATTTTGGTTTGCCAAAAAGTTTCCGAAATCGATTTTGGATTTCACTTTTCATTATTTTGGGGGCTTAAAAATGATGTTTTGGTTGGTCTCTAAAAAAATGATTTGTCAAAGCCAAGTTTTAAAAGGCAACTTGCATACAAGTTTGACTAGTTACTTTGAAATTTTGGTTTGCATAATAGTTTCTGAAATCGATCTTGGATTTAACTTTTCATTATTTTGGGGGCTTAAAAATGATGTTTTGGTTGGTCTCTGAAAAAATGATTTGTCAAAGTCGAGTTTTAAAAGGCAACTTGCATACAAGTTTGACTAGTGACAATGAAATTTTGGATTGCCAAAAAGTTTCCGAAATCGATTTTGGATCGAACTTTTTATTATTTTGGGGGCTTAAAAATGATGTTTTGGTTGGTCTCTGAAAAAAAGATTTGTCAAAGTCGAGTTTTAAAAGGCAACTTGCATACAAGTTTGACTAGTGACAATGAAGTTTTGGTTTGCCAAAAAGTTTCCGAAATCGATTTTGGATTTTACTTTTCATTATTTTGGGGGCTCAGAAATGATGTTTTGGTTGGTCTCTGAAAAAATGATTTGTCAAAGTCGAGTTTTAAAAGGCAACTTGCATACAAGTTTGACTAGTGACAATGAAATTTTGGTTTGCCAAAAAGTTTCCGAAATCGATTTTGGATCGAACTTTTTATTATTTTGGGGGCTTAAAAATGATGTTTTGGTTGGTCTCTGAAAAAAAGATTTGTCAAAGTCGAGTTTTAAAAGGCAACTTGCATACAAGTTTGACTAGTGACAATGAAATTTTGGTTTGCCAAAAAGTTTCCGAAATCGATTTTGGATTTTACTTTTCATTATTTTGGGGGCTCAGAAATGATGTTTTGGTTGGTCTCTGAAAAAATGATTTGTCAAAGTCGAGTTTTAAAAGGCAACTTGCATACAAGTTTGACTAGTGACAATGAAATTTTGGTTTGCCAAAAAGTTTCCGAAATCGATTTTGGATCGAACTTTTCAATATTTTGGGGGCTTAAAAATGATGTTTTGGTTGGTCTCTGAAAAAATGATTTGTCAAAGTCGAGTTTTAAAAGGCAACTTGCATACAAGTTTGACTAGTGACAATGAAGTTTTGGTTTGCCAAAAAGTTTCCGAAATCGAATTTGGATCGAATTTTTCATTATTTTGGGGGCTCAAAAATGATGTTTTGGTTGGTCTCTGAAAAAATGATTTGTCAAAGTCGAGTTTTAAAAGGCAACTTGCATACAAGCTTGACTAGTGACAATGATAATTTTGTTTGCCAAAAAGTTTCCGAAATCGATTTTGGATCGAACTGTTCGTTATTTTGGGGGCTCAAAAATGATGTTTTGGTTGGTCTCTGAAAAAATGATTTGTCAAAGTCGAATTTTAATAGGCAACTTGCATACAAGTTTGACTAGTGACAATGAAGTTTTGGTGTGCCAAAAAGTTTCCGAAATCGATTTTGGATTTTACTTTTCATTATTTTGGGGGCTTAAAAATGGTGTTTTGGTTGGTCTCTGAAAAAATGATTTGTCAAAGTCGAATTTTAATAGGCAACTTGCATACAAGTTTGACTAGTGACAATGAAATTTTGGTTTGCCAAAAAGTTTCCGAAATCGATTTTGGATCGAACTTTTCAATATTTTGGGGGCTTATAAATGATGTTTTGGTTGGTCTCTGAAAAAATGATTTGTCAAAGTCGAGTTTTAAAAGGCAACTTGCATACAAGTTTGACTAGTGACAATGAAGTTTTGGTTTGCCAAAAAGTTTCCGAAATCGAATTTGGATCGAATTTTTCATTATTTTGGGGGCTCAAAAATGATGTTTTGGTTGGTCTCTGAAAAAATGATTTGTCAAAGTCGAGTTTTAAAAGGCAACTTGCATACAAGTTTGACTAGTTACATTGAAATTTTGGTTTGCCAAAAAGATTCCGAAAACGATTTTGGATCGAACTTTTCATTATTTTGGGGGCTTAAAAATGATGGTTTGGCTGGTCTCTGAAAAAATGATTTGTCAAAGTTGAGTTTTAAAAGGCAACTTGCATACAAGTTTGACTAGTGACAATGAAATTTTGGTTTGCCAAAAAGTTTCCGAAATCGATTTTGGATTTCACTTTTCGTTATTTTGGGGGCTCAAAAATGATGTTTTGGTTGGTCTCTGAAAAAATGATTTGTCAAAGTCGAGTTTTAAAAGGCAACTTGCATACAAGTTTGACTAGTGACAATGAAATTTTGGTTTGCCAAAAAGTTTCCGAAATCGATTTTGGATTTCAGTTTTCATTATTTTGGGAGCTTAAAAATGATGGTTTGGTTGGTCTCTGAAAAAATGATTTGTCAAAGTCGAGTTTTAAAAGGCAACTTGCATACAAGTTTGACTAGTGACAATGAAATTTTGGTTTGCCAAAAAGTTTCCGAAATCGATTTTGGATTTCACTTTTCATTATTTTGGGGGCTCAAAAATGATGTTTTGGCTGGTCTCTGAAAAAATGATTTGTCAAAGTTGAGTTTTAAAAGGCAACTTGCATACAAGTTTGACTAGTGACAATGAAATTTTGGTTTGCCAAAAAGTTTCCGAAATCGATTTTGGATTTCACTTTTCGTTATTTTGGGGGCTCAAAAATGATGTTTTGGTTGGTCTCTGAAAAAATGATTTATCAAAGTCGAGTTTTAAAAGGCAACTTGCATACAAGTTTGACTAGTGACAATGAAATTTTGGTTTGCCAAAAAGTTTCCGAAATCGATTTTGGATTTCACTTTTCGTTATTTTGGGGGCTCAAAAATGATGTTTTGGTTGGTCTCTGAAAAAATGATTTATCAAAGTCGAGTTTTAAAAGGCAACTTGCATACAAGTTTGACTAGTGACAATGAAATTTTGGTTTGCCAAAAAGACTCCGAAATCGATTTTGGATTTCATTTTTCGTTTTTTGGGGGGCTCAAAAATGATGTTTTGGTTGGTCTCTGAAAAAATGATTTATCAAAGTCGAGTTTTAAAAGGCAACTTGCATACAAGTTTGACTAGTGACAATGAAATTTTGGTTTGCCAAAAAGACTCCGAAATCGATTTTGGATTTCACTTTTCATTATTTTGGGGGCTTAAAAATGATGTTTAGGTGTGTCTCTGAAAATAAAGATTTGTCAAAGTCGAGTTTTAAAAGGCAACTTGCATACAAGTTTGACTAGTGACAATGAAATTTTGGTTTGCCAAAAAGTTTCCGAAATCGATTTTGGATTTCACTTTTCGTTATTTTGGGGGCTTAAAAATGATGTTTTGGTTGGTCTCTGAAAAAATGATTTGTCAAAGTCGAGTTTTAAAAGGCAACTTGCATACAAGTTTGACTAGTGACAATGAAATTTTGGTTTGCCAAAAAGATTCCGAAAACGATTTTGGATCGAACTTTTCATTATTTTGGGGGCTTAAAAATGATGTTTAGGTGTGTCTCTGAAAATAAAGATTTGTCAAAGTCGAGTTTTAAAAGGCAACTTGCATACAAATTTGACTAGTGACAATGAAATTTTGGTTTGCCAAAAAGTTTCCGAAATCGATCTTGGATTGCATTTTTCATTATTTTGGGGGCTTAAAAATGATGTTTTGGTTGGTCTCTGAAAAAATGATTTGTCAAAGTTGAGTTTTAAAAGGCAACTTGCATACAAGTTTGACTAGTTACATTGAAATTTTGGTTTGCCAAAAAGATTCCGAAAACGATTTTGGATCGAACTTTTCATTATTTTGGGGGCTTAAAAATGATGTTTAGGTGTGTCTCTGAAAATAAAGATTTGTCAAAGTCGAGTTTTAAAAGGCAACTTGCATACAAATTTGACTAGTGACAATGAAATTTTGGATTGCCAAAAAGTTTCCGAAATCGATCTTGGATTGCATTTTTCATTATTTTGGGGGCTTAAAAATGATGTTTTGGTTGGTCTCTGAAAAAATGATTTGTCAAAGTCGAGTTTTAAAAGGCAACTTGCATACAAGTTTGACTAGTGACAATGAAATTTTGGTTTGCCAAAAAGTTTCCGAAATCGATTTTGGATTTCACTTTTCGTTATTTTGGGGGCTCAAAAATGATGTTTTGGTTGGTCTCTGAAAAAATGATTTATCAAAGTCGAGTTTTAAAAGGCAACTTGCATACAAGTTTGACTAGTGACAATGAAATTTTGGTTTGCCAAAAAGACTCCGAAATCGATTTTGGATTTCACTTTTCATTATTTTGGGGGCTTAAAAATGATGTTTGGGTGTGTCTCTGAAAATAAAGATTTGTCAAAGTCGAGTTTTAAAAGGCAACTTGCATACAAGTTTGAATAGTGACAATGAAATTTTGGTTTGCCAAAAAGTTTCCGAAATCGATTTTGGATTTCACTTTTCGTTATTTTGGGGGCTCAAAAATGATGTTTTGGTTGGTCTCTGAAAACATGATTTGTCAAAGTTGAGTTTTAAAAGGCAACTTGCATACAAGTTTGACTAGTTACATTGAAATTTTGGTTTGCCAAAAAGTTTCCGAAATCGATTTTGGATTTCACTTTTCATTATTTTGGGGGCTTAAAAATGATGGTTTGGTTGGTCTCTGAAAAACTGATTTGTCAAAGTCGAGTTTTAAAAGGCAACTTGCATACAAGTTTGACTAGTGACAATGAAATTTTGGTTTGCCAAAAAGATTCCGAAAACGATTTTGGATCGAACTTTTCATTATTTTGGGGGCTTAAAAATGATGGTTTGGTTGGTCTCTGAAAAAAATGATTTGTCAAAGTCGAGTTTTAAAAGGCAACTTGCATACAAGTTTGACTAGTGACAATGAAATTTTGGTTTGCCAAAAAGTTTCCGAAATCGATTTTGGATTTCACTTTTCATTATTTTGGGGGCTCAAAAATGATGGTTTGGTTGGTCTCTGAAAAAAATGATTTGTCAAAGTCGAGCTTTAAAAGGCAACTTGCATACAAGTTTGACTAGTGACAATGAAATTTTGGTTTGCCAAAAAGTTTCCGAAATCAATTTTGGATTTCAATTTTCATTATTTTGGTGGCTTAAAAATGATGGTTTGGTTGGTCTCTGAAAAAATGATTTGTCAAAGTCGAGTTTTAAAAGGCAACTTGCATACAAGTTTGACTAGTGACAATGAAATTTTGGTTTGCCAAAAAGTTTCCGAAATCGATTTTGGATTTCACTTTTCATTATTTTGGGGGCTCAGAAATGATGTTTTGGTTGGTCTCTGAAAAAATGATTTGTCAAAGTTGAGTTTTAAAAGGCAACTTGCATACAAGTTTGACTAGTGACAATGAAATTTTGGTTTGCCAAAAAGTTTCCGAAATCGATTATGGATCGAACTTTTCATTATTTTGGGGGCTTAAAAATGATGGTTTGGTTGGTCTCTGAAAAACTGATTTGTCAAAGTCGAGTTTTAAAAGGCAACTTGCATACAAGTTTGACTAGTGACAATGAAATTTTGGTTTGCCAAAAAGATTCCGAAAACGATTTTGGATCGAACTTTTCATTATTTTGGGGGCTTAAAAATGATGGTTTGGTTGGTCTCTGAAAAAATGATTTGTCAAAGTCGAGTTTTAAAAGGCAACTTGCATACAAGTTTGACTAGTGACAATGAAATTTTGGTTTGCCAAAAAGTTTCCGAAATCGATTTTGGATTTCATTTTTCATTATTTTGGGGGCTTAAAATGATGTTTAGGTGGGTCTCTGAAAAAATGATTTGTCAAAGTCGAGTTTTAAAAGGCAACTTGCATCCAAGTTTGACTAGTGACAATGAAATTTTGGTTTGCCAAAAAGTTTCCGAAATCGATTTTGGATTTCACTTTTCATTATTTTGGGGGCTTAAAAATGATGTTGTGGTTGGTCTCTGAAAAAGTGATTTGTCAAAGTCGAGTTTTAGAAGGCAACTTGCATACAAGTTTGACTAGTGACAATGAAATTTTGGTTTGCCAAAAAGTTTCCGAAATCGATTTTGGATTTCACTTTTCATTATTTTGGGGGCTCAAAAATGATGTTTAGGTTGGTCTCTGAAAAAATGATTTGTCAAAGTCGAGTTTTAGAAGGCAACTTGCATACAAGTTTGACTAGTGACAATGAAATTTTGGTTTGCCAAAAAGTTTCCGAAATCGATTTTGGATTTCACTTTTCATTATTTTGGGGGCTCAAAAATGATGGTTTGGTTGGTCTCTGAAAAAATGATTTGTCAAAGTCGAGTTTTAAAAGGCAACTTGCATACAAGTTTGACTAGTGACAATGAAATTTTGGTTTGCCAAATAGTTTCCGAAATCGATTTTGGATTTCACTTTTCATTATTTTGGGGGCTTAAAAATGATGTTTTGGTTGGTCTCTGAAAAAATGATTTGTCAAAGTCAAGTTTTAGAAGGCAACTTGCATACAAGTTTGACTAGTGACAATGAAATTTTGGTTTGCCAAAAAGTTTCCGAAATCGATTTTGGATTTCACTTTTCATTATTTTGGGGGCTTTAAAATGATGTTTTGGTTGGTCTCTGAAAAAATGATTTGTCAAAGTCGAGTTTTAAAAGGCAACTTGCATACAAGTTTGACTAGTGACAATGAAATTTTGGTTTGCCAAAAAGTTTCCGAAATCGATTTTGGATCGAACTTTTCATTATTTTGGGGGCTTAAAAATGATGTTTTGGTTGGTCTCTGAAAAAATGATTTGTCAAAGTCAAGTTTTAGAAGGCAACTTGCATACAAGTTTGACTAGTGACAGTGAAATTTTGGATTGCCAAAAAGTTTCCGAAATCGATTTTAGATTTCACTTTTCATTATTTTGGGGGCTCAAAAATGATGTTTTGGTTGGTCTCTGAAAAAATGATTTGTCAAAGTCGAGTTTTAAAAGGCAACTTGCATACAAGTTTGACTAGTGACAATGAAATTTTGGTTTGCCAAAAAGTTTCCGAAATCGATTTTGGATTTCACTTTTCATTATTTTGGGGGCTTAAAAATGATGTTTTGGTTGGTCTCTGAAAAAATGATTTGTCAAAGTCGAGTTTTAAAAGGCAACTTGCATACAAGTTTGACTAGTGACAATGAAATTTTGGTTTGCCAAAAAGTTTCCGAAATCGATTTTGGATTTCACTTTTCATTATTTTGGGGGCTTAAAAATGATGGTTTGGTTGGTCTCTGAAAAAATGATTTGTCAAAGTCGAGTTTTAAAAGGCAACTTGCATACAAGTTTGACTAGTGACAATGAAATTTTGGATTGCCAAAAAGTTTCCGAAATTGATTTTGGATTTCACTTTTCATTATTTTGGGGGCTTAAAAATGATGGTTTGGTTGGTCTCTGAAAAAATGATTTGTCAAAGTCGAGTTTTAAAAGGCAACTTGCATACAAGTTTGACTAGTGACAATGAAATTTTGGATTGCCAAAAAGTTTCCGAAATCGATTTTGGATTTCACTTTTCATTATTTTGGGTGCTTAAAAATGATGTTTTGGTTGAACTCTGAAAAAATGATTTGTCAAAGTCGAGTTTTAAAAGGCAACTTGCATACAAGTTTGACTAGTGACAATGAAATTTTGGTTTGCCAAAAAGTTTCCGAAATCGATTTTGGATTTCACTTTTCATTATTTTGGGGGCTTAAAAATGATGTTTTGGTTGAACTCTGAAAAAATGATTTGTCAAAGTCGAGTTTTAAAAGGCAACTTGCATACAAGTTTGACTAGTGACAATGAAATTTTGGATTGCCAAAAAGTTTCCGAAATCGATCGTGGATTGCACTTTTCATGATTTTGGGGGCTTAAAAATGATGTTTTGGTTGGTCTCTGAAAAAATGATTTGTCAAAGTCGAGTTTTAAAAGGCAACTTGCATACAAGTTTGACTAGTAACAATGAAATTTTGGATTGCCAAAAAGTTTCCGAAATTGATTTTGGATTTCACTTTTCATTATTTTGGGGGCTTAAAAATGATGTTTTGGTTGAACTCTGAAAAAATGATTTGTCAAAGTCGAGTTTTAAAAGGCAACTTGCATACAAGTTTGACTAGTGACAATGAAATTTTGGTTTGCCAAAAAGTTTCCGAAATCGATTTTGGATTTCACTTTTCATTATTTTGGGGGCTTAAAAATGATGTTTTGGTTGGTCTCTGAAAACATGATTTGTCAAAGTCGAGTTTTAAAAGGCAACTTGCATACAAGTTTGACTAGTGACAATGAAATTTTGGTTTGCCAAAAAGTTTCCGAAATCGATTTTGGATCGAACTTTTCATTATTTTGGGTGCTTAAAAATGATGTTTTGGTTGAACTCTGAAAAAATGATTTGTCAAAGTCGAGTTTTAAAAGGCAACTTGCATACAAGTTTGACTAGTGACAATGAAATTTTGGTTTGCCAAAAAGTTTCCGAAATCGATTTTGGATTTCACTTTTCATTATTTTGGGGGCTTAAAAATGATGTTTTGGTTGGTCTCTGAAAAAATGATTTGTCAAAGTCGAGTTTTAAAAGGCAACTTGCATACAAGTTTGACTAGTGACAATGAAATTTTGGTTTGCCAAAAAATTTCCGAAATCGATTTTGGATTTCACTTTTCATTATTTTGGGGGCTTAAAAATGATGTTTTGGTTGGTCTCTGAAAAAATGATTTGTCAAAGTCGAGTTTTAAAAGGCAACTTGCATACAAGTTTGACTAGTGACAATGAAATTTTGGATTGCCAAAAAGTTTCCGAAATCGATTTTGGATTTCACTTTTCATTATTTTGGGGGCTTAAAAATGATGGTTTGGTTGGTCTCTGAAAAAATGATTTGTCAAAGTCGAGTTTTAAAAGGCAACTTGCATACAAGTTTGACTAGTGACAATGAAATTTTGGATTGCCAAAAAGTTTCCGAAATCGATTTTGGATTTCACTTTTCATTATTTTGGGTGCTTAAAAATGATGTTTTGGTTGAACTCTGAAAAAATGATTTGTCAAAGTCGAGTTTTAAAAGGCAACTTGCATACAAGTTTGACTAGTGACAATGAAATTTTGGTTTGCCAAAAAGTTTCCGAAATCGATTTTGGATCGAACTTTTCATTATTTTGGGGGCCTAAAAATAATGTTTTGGTTGGTCTCTGAAAAAATGATTTATCAAAGTCGAGTTTTAAAAGGCAACTTGCATACAAGTTTGACTAGTGACAATGAAATTTTGGTTTGCCAAAAAGTTTCCGAAATCGATTTTGGATTTCACTTTTCATTATTTTGGGGGCTTAAAAATGATGTTTTGGTTGGTCTCTGAAAAAATGATTTGTCAAAGTCGAGTTTTAAAAGGCAACTTGCATACAAGTTTGACTAGTGACAATGAAATTTTGGTTTGCCAAAAAGTTTCCGAAATCGATGTTGGATTGCATTTTTCATTATTTTGGGGGCTCAAAAATGATGTTTTGGTTGGTCTCTGAAAAAATGATTTGTCAAAGTCGAGTTTTAAAAGGCAACTTGCATACAAGTTTGACTAGTGACAATGAAATTTTGGTTTGCCAAAAAGTTTCCGTAATCGATTTTGGATTTCACTTTTCATTATTTTGGGGGCTTAAAAATGATGTTTTGGTTGGTCTCTGAAAAAATGATTTGTCAAAGTCGAGCTTTAAAAGGCAACTTGCATACAAGTTTGACTAGTGACAATGAAATTTTGGTTTGCCAAAAAGTTTCCGAAATCGATTTTGGATTTCACTTTTCATTATTTTGGGGGCTTAAAAATGATGTTTTGGTTGGTCTCTGAAAAAAAGATTTGTCAAAGTCGAGCTTTAAAAGGCAACTTGCATACAAGTTTGACTAGTGACAATGAAATTTTGGTTTGCCAAAAAGTTTCCGAAATCGATTTTGGATCGAACTTTTCATTATTTTGGGGGCTCAAAAATGATGTTTTGGTTGGTCTCTGAAAAACTGATTTGTCTAAGTCGAGTTTTAAAAGGCAACTTGCATACAAGTTTCACTAGTGACAATGAAATTTTGGATTGCCAAAAAGGTTCCGAAATCGAATTTGGATCGAACTTTTCATTATTTTGGGGGCTTAAAAATGATGTTTTGGTTGGTCTCTGAAAAAATGATTTGTCAAAGTCGAGCTTTAAAAGGCAACTTGCATACAAGTTTGACTAGTAACAATGAAATTTTGGTTAGCCAAAAAGTTTCCGAAATCGATTTTGGATTTCACTTTTCATTATTTTGGGGGCTCAAAAATGATGTTTTGGTTGGTCTCTGAAAAACTGATTTGTCAAAGTCGAGTTTTAAAAGGCAACTTGCATACAAGTTTGACTAGTTACATTGAAATTTTTTTTTTGCCAAAAGTTTCCGAAATCGATTTTGGATTTCACTTTTCATTATTTTGGGGGCTCAAAAATGATGTTTTGGTTGGTCTCTGAAAAAAAGATTTGTCAAAGTCGAGCTTTAAAAGGCAACTTGCATACAAGTTTGACTAGTGACAATGAAATTTTGGTTAGCCAAAAAGTTTCCGAAATCGATTTTGGATTTCACTTTTCATTATTTTGGGGGCTTAAAAATGATGTTTTGGTTGGTCTCTGAAAAAATGATTTGTCAAAGTCGAGTTTTAAAAGGCAACTTGCATACAAGTTTGACTAGTGATAATGAAATTTTGGATTGCCAAAAAGGTTCCGAAATCGAATTTGGATCGAACTTTTCATTATTTTGGGGGCTTAAAAATGATGTTTTGGTTGGTCTCTGAAAAAATGATTTGTCAAAGTCGAGCTTTAAAAGGCAACTTGCATACAAGTTTGACTAGTAACAATGAAATTTTGGTTAGCCAAAAAGTTTCCGAAATCGATTTTGGATTTCACTTTTCATTATTTTGGGGGCTCAAAAATGATGTTTTGGTTGGTCTCTGAAAAAATGATTTGTCAAAGTCGAGTTTTAAAAGGCAACTTGCATACAAGTTTGACTAGTGACAATGAAATTTTGGTTTGCCAAAAAGTTTCCGAAATCGATCTTGGATTGCATTTTGCATTATTTTGGGGGCTCAAAAATGATGGTTTGGTTGGTCTCTGTAAAAATGATTTGTCAAAGTCGAGTTTTAAAAGGCAACTTGCAAACAAGTTTGACTAGTGACAATGAAATTTTGGTTTGCCAAAAAGTTTCCGAAATCGATTTTGGATTTCACTTTTCATTATTTTGGGGGCTCAAAAATGATGTTTTGGTTGGTCTCTGTAAAAATGATTTGTCAAAGTCGAGTTTTAAAAGGCAACTTGCATACAAGTTTAACTAGTGACAATGAAATTTTGGTTTGCCAAAAAGTTTCCGAAATCGATTTTGGATTTCACTTTTCATTATTTTGGGGGCTTAAAATGATGTTTTGGTTGGTCTCTGAAAAAATGATTTGTCTAAGTCGAGTTTTAAAAGGCAACTTGCATACAAGTTTCACTAGTGACAATGAAATTTTGGATTGCCAAAAAGGTTCCGAAATCGAATTTGGATCGAACTTTTCATTATTTTGGGGGCTTAAAAATGATGTTTTGGTTGGTCTCTGAAAAAATGATTTGTCAAAGTCGAGCTTTAAAAGGCAACTTGCATACAAGTTTGACTAGTAACAATGAAATTTTGGTTAGCCAAAAAGTTTCCGAAATCGATTTTGGATTTCACTTTTCATTATTTTGGGGGCTCAAAAATGATGTTTTGGTTGGTCTCTGAAAAACTGATTTGTCAAAGTCGAGTTTTAAAAGGCAACTTGCATACAAGTTTGACTAGTTACATTGAAATTTTTTTTTTGCAAAAAGTTTCCGAAATCGATTTTGGATTTCACTTTTCATTATTTTGGGGGCTCAAAAATGATGTTTTGGTTGGTCTCTGAAAAAAAGATTTGTCAAAGTCGAGCTTTAAAAGGCAACTTGCATACAAGTTTGACTAGTGACAATGAAATTTTGGTTAGCCAAAAAGTTTCTGAAATCGATTTTGGATTTCACTTTTCATTATTTTGGGGGCTTAAAAATGATGTTTTGGTTGGTCTCTGAAAAAATGATTTGTCAAAGTCGAGTTTTAAAAGGCAACTTGCATACAAGTTTGACTAGTAACAATGAAATTTTGGTTAGCCAAAAAGTTTCCGAAATCGATTTTGGATTTCACTTTTCATTATTTTGGGGGCTCAAAAATGATGTTTTGGTTGGTCTCTGAAAAAATGATTTGTCAAAGTCGAGTTTTAAAAGGCAACTTGCATACAAGTTTGACTAGTGACAATGAAATTTTGGTTTGCCAAAAAGTTTCCGAAATCGATTTTGGATTTTACTTTTCATTATTTTGGGGGCTTAAAAATGATGTTTTGGTTGGTCTCTAAAAAAATGATTTGTCACAGTCGAGTTTGAAAAGGCAACTTGCATACAAGTTTGACTAGTGACAATGAAATTTTGGTTTGCCAAAAAGTTTCCGAAATCGATTTTGGATTTTACTTTTCAATATTTTGGGGGCTTAAAAATGATGTTTTGGTTGGTCTCTGGAAAAATGATTTGTCAAAGTCGAGTTTTAAAAGGCAACTTGCATACAAGTTTGACTAGTGACAATGAAATTTTGGTTTGCCAAAAAGTTTCCAAAATCGATTTTGGATCGAACTTTTCATTATTTTGGGGGCTTAAAAATGATGTTTTGGTTGGTCTCTAAAAAAATGATTTGTCACAGTCGAGTTTTAAAAGGCAACTTGCATACAAGTTTGACTAGTGACAATGAAATTTTGGTTTGCCAAAAAGTTTCCGAAATCGATTTTGGATTTCACTTTTCATTATTTTGGGGGCTCAAAAATGATGTTTTGGTTGGTCTCTGAAAAAATGATTTGTCAAAGTCGAGTTTTAAAAGGCAACTTGCATACAAGTTTGACTAGTTACATTGAAATTTTGGTTTGCCAAAAAGTTTCCGAAATCGATTTTGGATTTTACTTTTCATTATTTTGGGGGCTCACAAATGATGTTTTGGTTGGTCTCTGAAAAAATGATTTGTCAAAGTCGAGTTTTAAAAGGCAACTTGCATACAAGTTTGACTAGTGACAATGAAATTTTGGTTTGCCAAAAAGTTTCCAAAATCGATTTTGGATCGAACTTTTCATTATTTTGGGGGCTCAAAAATGATGTTTTGGTTGGTCTCTAAAAAAATGATTTGTCACAGTCGAGTTTTAAAAGGCAACTTGCATACAAGTTTGACTAGTGACAATGAAATTTTGGTTTGCCAAAATGTTTCCGAAATCGATTTTGGATCGAACTTTTCATTATTTTGGGGGCTCAAAAATGATGTTTTGGTTGGTCTCTAAAAAAATGATTTGTCACAGTCGAGTTTTAAAAGGCAACTTGCATACAAGTTTGACTAGTGACAATGAAATTTTGGTTTGCCAAAAAGTTTCCGAAATCGATTTTGGATTTTACTTTTCATTATTTTGGGAGCTCACAAATGATGTTTTGGTTGGTCTCTGAAAAAATGATTTGTCAAAGTCGAGTTTTAAAAGGCAACTTGCATACAAGTTTGACTAGTGACAATGAAATTTTGGTTTGCCAAAAAGTTTCCGAAATCGATTTTGGATTTCACTTTTCATTATTTTGGGGGCTCAAAAATGATGTTTTGGTTGTTCTTAGAAAAAATGATTTGTCAAAGTCGAGTTTTAAAAGGCAACTTGCATACAAGTTTGACTAGTGACAATGAAATTTTGGTTTGCCAAAAAGTTTCCGAAATCGATTTTGGATTGAACTTTTCATTATTTTGGGGGCTCAAAAATGATGTTTTGGTTGGTCTCTGAAAAAATGATTTGTCAAAGTCGAGTTTGAAAAGGCAACTTGCATACAAGTTTGACTAGTGACAATGAAATTTTGGTTTGCCAAAAAGTTTCCGAAATCGATTTTGGATTTTACTTTTCATTATTTTGAGAGCTCAAAAATGATGTTTTGGTTGGTCTCTGAAAAAATGATTTGTCAAAGTCGAGTTTTAAAAGGCAACTTGCATACAAGTTTGACTAGTGACAATGAAATTTTGGTTTGCCAAAAAGTTTCCGAAATCGATTTTGGATCGAACTTTTCATTATTTTGGGGGCTCAAAAATGATGTTTTGGTTGGTCTCTGAAAAAATGATTTGTCAAAGTCGAGTTTGAAAAGGCAACTTGCATACAAGTTTGACTAGTTACATTGAAATTTTGGTTTGCCAAAAAGTTTCCGAAATCGATTTTGGATTTTACTTTTCATTATTTTGGGGGCTCAAAAATGATGTTTTGGTGAGTTTTTGAAAAAATGATTTGTCAAAGTCGAGTTTTAAAAGGCAACTTGCATACAAGTTTGACTAGTGACAATGAAATTTTGGTTTGCCAAAAAGTTTCCGAAATCGATTTTGGATTTCACTTTTCATTATTTTGGGGGCTCACAAATGATGTTTTGGTTGGTCTCTGAAAAAATGATTTGTCAAAGTCGAGTTTGAAAAGGCAACTTGCATACAAGTTTAACTAGTGACAATGAAATTTTGGTTTGCCAAAAAGTTTCCGAAATCGATTTTGGATTTCACTTTTCATTATTTTGGGGGCTCAAAAATGATGTTTTGGTTGGTCTCTGAAAAAATGATTTGTCAAAGTCGAGTTTGAAAAGGCAACTTGCATACAAGTTTGACTAGTTACATTGAAATTTTGGTTTGCCAAAAAGTTTCCGAAATCGATTTTGGATTTTACTTTTCATTATTTTGGGGGCTCAAAAATGATGTTTTGGTGAGTTTTTGAAAAAATGATTTGTCAAAGTCGAGTTTTAAAAGGCAACTTGCATACAAGTTTGACTAGTTACATTGAAATTTTGGTTTGCCAAAAAGTTTCCGAAATCGATTTTGGATTTCACTTTTCATTATTTTGGGGGCTCACAAATGATGTTTTGGTTGGTCTCTGAAAAAATGATTTGTCAAAGTCGAGTTTGAAAAGGCAACTTGCATACAAGTTTAACTAGTGACAATGAAATTTTGGTTTGCCAAAAAGTTTCCGAAATCGATTTTGGATTGAACTTTTCATTATTTTGGGGGCTCAAAAATGATGTTTTGGTTGGTCTCTGAAAAAATGATTTGTCAAAGTCGAGTTTTAAAAGGCAACTTGCATACAAGTTTGACTAGTTACATTGAAATTTTGGTTTGCCAAAAAGTTTCCGAAATCGATTTTGGATTTTACTTTTCATTATTTTGGGGGCTCAAAAATGATGTTTTGGTGAGTTTTTGAAAAAATGATTTGTCAAAGTCGAGTTTTAAAAGGCAACTTGCATACAAGTTTGACTAGTGACAATGAAATTTTGGTTTGCCAAAAAGTTTCCGAAATCGATTTTGGATCGAACTTTTCATTATTTTGGGGGCTCAAAAATGATGTTTTGGTTGGTCTCTGAAAAAATGATTTGTCAAAGTCGAGTTTTAAAAGGCAACTTGCATACAAGTTTAACTAGTGACAATGAAATTTTGGTTTGCCAAAAAGTTTCCGAAATCGATTTTGGATCGAACTTTTCATTATTTTGGGGGCTCAAAAATGATGTTTTGGTTGGTCTCTGAAAAAATGATTTGTCAAAGTCGAGTTTGAAAAGGCAACTTGCATACAAGTTTGACTAGTTACATTGAAATTTTGGTTTGCCAAAAAGTTTCCGAAATCGATTTTGGATTTTACTTTTCATTATTTTGGGGGCTCAAAAATGATGTTTTGGTGAGTTTTTGAAAAAATGATTTGTCAAAGTCGAGTTTTAAAAGGCAACTTGCATACAAGTTTGACTAGTGACAATGAAGTTTTGGTGTGCCAAAAAGTTTCCGAAATCGATTTTGGATCGAACTTTTCATTATTTTGGGGGCTCAAAAATGATGTTTTGGTTGGTCTCTGAAAAAATGATTTGTCAAAGTCGAGTTTTAAAAGGCAACTTGCATACAAGTTTAACTAGTTACATTGAAATTTTGGTTTGCATAATAGTTTCTGAAATCGATCTTGGATTTCACTTTTCATTATTTTGGGGGCTTAAAAATGATGTTTTGGTTGGTCTCTGAAAAAAATGATTCGTCAAAGTCGAGTTTTAAAAAGCAACTTGCATACAAGTTTGACTAGTGACAATGAAATTTTGGTTTGCCAAAAAGTTTCCGAAATCGATTTTGGATTGAACTTTTCATTATTTTGGGGGCTCAAAAATGATGTTTTGGTTGGTCTCTGAAAAAATGATTTGTCAAAGTCGAGTTTTAAAAGGCAACTTGCATACAAGTTTGACTAGTGACAATGAAATTTTGGTTTGCCAAAAAGTTTCCGTAATCGATTTTGGATCGAACTTTTCATTATTTTGGGGGCTCAAAAATGATGTTTTGGTTGGTCTCTAAAAAAATGATTTGTCACAGTCGAGTTTTAAAAGGCAACTTGCATACAAGTTTGACTAGTGACAATGAAATTTTGGTTTGCCAAAAAGTTTCCGAAATCGATTTTGGATCGAACTTTTCATTATTTTGGGGGCTCAAAAATGATGTTTTGGTTGGTCTCTGAAAAAATGATTTGTCAAAGTCGAGTTTTAAAAGGCAACTTGCATACAAGTTTGACTAGTGACAATGAAATTTTGGTTTGCCAAAAAGTTTCCGAAATCGATTTTGGATTTCACTTTTCATTATTTTGGGGGCTCAAAAATGATGTTTTGGTTGGTCTCTGAAAAAATGATTTGTCAAAGTCGAGTTTTAAAAGGCAACTTGCATACAAGTTTGACTAGTTACATTGAAACTTTGGTTTGCCAAAAAGTTTCCGAAATCGATTTTGGATTTTACTTTTCATTATTTTGGGGGCTCACAAATGATGTTTTGGTTGGTCTCTGAAAAAATGATTTGTCAAAGTCGAGTTTTAAAAGGCAACTTGCATACAAGTTTGACTAGTGACAATGAAATTTTGGTTTGCCAAAAAGTTTCCGAAATCGATTTTGGATTGAACTTTTCATTATTTTGGGGGCTCAAAAATGATGTTTTGGTTGGTCTCTGAAAAAATGATTTGTCAAAGTCGAGTTTTAAAAGGCAACTTGCATACAAGTTTGACTAGTGACAATGAAATTTTGGTTTGCCAAAAAGTTTCCGAAATCGATTTTGGATTTCACTTTTCATTATTTTGGGGGCTCAAAAATGATGTTTTGGTTGGTCTCTAAAAAAATGATTTGTCACAGTCGAGTTTTAAAAGGCAACTTGCATACAAGTTTGACTAGTGACAATGAAATTTTGGTTTGCCAAAAAGTTTCCGAAATCGATTTTGGATTGAACTTTTCATTATTTTGGGGGCTCAAAAATGGTGTTTTGGTTGGTCTCTGAAAAAATGATTTGTCAAAGTCGAGTTTGAAAAGGCAACTTGCATACAAGTTTGACTAGTTACATTGAAATTTTGGTTTGCCAAAAAGTTTCCGAAATCGATTTTGGATTTTACTTTTCATTATTTTGGGGGCTCAAAAATGATGTTTTGGTGAGTTTTTGAAAAAATGATTTGTCAAAGTCGAGTTTTAAAAGGCAACTTGCATACAAGTTTGACTAGTAACTTTGAAATTTTGGTTTGCCAAAAAGTTTCCGAAATCGATTTTGGATTTTACTTTTCATTATTTTGGGGGCTCACAAATGATGTTTTGGTTGGTCTCTGAAAAAATGATTTGTCAAAGTCGAGTTTTAAAAGGCAACTTGCATACAAGTTTGACTAGTGACAATGAAATTTTGGTTTGCCAAAAAGTTTCCGAAATCGATTTTGGATCGAACTTTTCATTATTTTGGGGGCTCAAAAATGATGTTTTGGTTGGTCTCTAAAAAAATGATTTGTCACAGTCGAGTTTTAAAAGGCAACTTGCATACAAGTTTGACTAGTGACAATGAAATTTTGGTTTGCCAAAAAGTTTCCGAAATCGATTTTGGATTTTACTTTTCATTATTTTGGGAGCTCACAAATGATGTTTTGGTTGGTCTCTGAAAAAATGATTTGTCAAAGTCGAGTTTTAAAAGGCAACTTGCATACAAGTTTGACTAGTGACAATGAAATTTTGGTTTGCCAAAAAGTTTCCGAAATCGATTTTGGATTTCACTTTTCATTATTTTGGGGGCTCAAAAATGATGTTTTGGTTGGTCTCTGAAAAAATGATTTGTCAAAGTCGAGTTTTAAAAGGCAACTTGCATACAAGTTTGACTAGTTACATTGAAATTTTGGTTTGCCAAAAAGTTTCCGAAATCGATTTTGGATTTTACTTTTCATTATTTTGGGGGCTCACAAATGATGTTTTGGTTGGTCTCTGAAAAAATGATTTGTCAAAGTCGAGTTTTAAAAGGCAACTTGCATACAAGTTTGACTAGTGACAATGAAATTTTGGTTTGCCAAAAAGTTTCCGAAATCGATTTTGGATTGAACTTTTCATTATTTTGGGGGCTCAAAAATGATGTTTTGGTTGGTCTCTAAAAAAATGATTTGTCACAGTCGAGTTTTAAAAGGCAACTTGCATACAAGTTTGACTAGTGACAATGAAATTTTGGTTTGCCAAAAAGTTTCCGAAATCGATTTTGGATCGAACTTTTCATTATTTTGGGGGCTTAAAAATGATGGTTTGGTTGGTCTTTGAAAAAATGATTTGTCAAAGTCGAGTTTTAAAAGGCAACTTGCATACAAGTTTGACTAGTCACATTGAAATTTTGGTTTGCCAAAAAGTTTCCGAAATCGATTTTGGATTTCACTTTTCATTATTTTGGGGGCTCAAAAATGATGTTTTGGTTGGTCTCTGAAACAATGATTTGTCAAAGTCGAGTTTTAAAAGGCAACTTGCATACAAGTTTGACTAGTGACAATGAAATTTTGGTTTGCCAAAAAGTTTCTTAAATCGATTTTGGATTTTACTTTTCATTATTTTGGGGGCTCAAAAATGATGTTTTGGTTGGTCTCTGAAAAAATGATTTGTCAAAGTCGAGTTTTAAAAGGCAACTTGCATACAAGTTTGACTAGTGACAATGAAATTTTGGTTTGCCAAAAAGTTTCCGAAATCGATTTTGGATCGAACTTTTCATTATTTTGGGGGCTCAAAAATGATGTTTTGGTTGGTCTTTGAAAAAATGATTTGTCAAAGTCGAGTTTTAAAAGGCAACTTGCATACAAGTTTGACTAGTGACAATGAAATTTTGGTTTGCCAAAAAGTTTCCGAAATCGATTTTGAATTTCACTGTTCATTATTTTGGGGGCTCAAAAATGATGGTTTGGTTGGTCTCTGAAAAAATGATTTGTCAAAGTCGAGTTTTAAAAGGCAACTTGCATACAAGTTTGACTAGTGACAATGAAATTTTGGTTTGCCAAAAAGTTTCCGAAATCGATTTTGGATCGAACTTTTCATTATTTTGGGGGCTCAAAAATGATGTTTTGGTTGGTCTTTGAAAAAATGATTTGTCAAAGTCGAGTTTTAAAAGGCAACTTGCATACAAGTTTGACTAGTGACAATGAAATTTTGGTTTGCCAAAAAGTTTCCGAAATCGATTTTGGATTTCACTTTTCATTATTTTGGGGGCTTAAAAATGATGGTTTGGTTGGTCTCTGAAAAAATGATTTGTCAAAGTCGAGTTTTAAAAGGCAACTTGCATACAAGTTCGACTAGTGACAATGAAATTTTGGTTTGCCAAAAAGTTTCCGAAATCGATTTTGGATTTCACTTTTCATTATTTTGGGGGCTCAAAAATTATGTTTTGGTTGGTCTCTGAAAAAATGATTTGTCAAAGTCGAGTTTTCAAAGGCAACTTGCATACAAGTTTGACTAGTGACAATGAAATTTTGGTTTGCCAAAAAGTTTCCGAAATCGATTTTGGATTTCACTTTTCATTATTTTGGGGGCTTAAAAATGATGGTTTGGTTGGTCTCTGAAAAAATGATTTGTCAAAGTCGAGTTTTAAAAGGCAACTTGCATACAAGTTCGACTAGTGACAATGAAATTTTGGTTTGCCAAAAAGTTTCCGAAATCGATTTTGGATTTCACTTTTCATTATTTTGGGGGCTCAAAAATGATGTTTTGGTTGGTCTCTGAAAAAATGATTTGTCAAAGTCGAGTTTTAAAAGGCAACTTGCATACAAGTTCGACTAGTGACAATGAAATTTTGGTTTGCCAAAAAGTTTCCGAAATTGATTTTTGATTTTAATTTTCATTATTTTGGGGGCTTAAAAATGATGTTTTGGTTGGTCTCTGAAAAAATGATTTGTCAAAGTCGAGTTTTAAAAGGCAACTTGCATACAAGTTTGACTAGTGACAATGAAATTTTGGTTTGCCAAAAAGTTTCCGAAATCGATTTTGGATTTCACTTTTCATTATTTTGGGGGCTCAAAAATGATGTTTTGGTTGGTCTCTGAAAAAATGATTTGTCAAAGTCGAGTTTTAAAAGGCAACTTGCATACAAGTTTGACTAGTGACAATGAAATTTTGGTTTGCCAAAATGTTTCCGAAATCGATTTTGGATTTTACTTTTCATTATTTTGGGGGCTCAAAAATGATGTTTTGGTTGGTCTCTGAAAAAATGATTTGTCAAAGTCGAGTTTTAAAAGGCAACTTGCATACAAGTTTGACTAGTGACAATGAAATTTTGGTTTGCCAAAATGTTTCCGAAATCGATTTTGGATTTTACTTTTCATTATTTTGGGGGCTCAAAAATGATGTTTTGGTTGGTCTCTGAAAAAATGATTTGTCAAAGTCGAGTTTTAAAAGGCAACTAGCATACAAGTTTGACTAGTGACAATGAAATTTTGGTTTGCAGAAAAGTTTCAGAAATCAATCTTGAAATGCAATTTTCATTATTTTGGGGGCTTAAAAATGATGTTTTGGTTGGTCTCTGAAAAAATGATTTGTCAAAGTCGAGTTTTAAAAGGCAACTTGCATACAAGTTTGACTAGTTACATTGAAATTTTGGTTTGCAGAAAAGTTTCAGAAATCAATCTTGAAATGCAATTTTCATTATTTTGGGGGCTTAAAAATGATGTTTTGGTTGGTCTCTGAAAAAATGATTTGTCAAAGTCGAGTTTTAAAAGGCAACTTGCATACAAGTTTGACTAGTGACAATGAAATTTTGGTTTGCCAAAAAGTTTCCGAAATCGATTTTGGATTTCCCTTTTCATTATTTTGGGGGCTTAAAAATGATGTTTTGGTTGGTCTCTGAAAAAATGATTTGTCAAAGTCGAGTTTTAAAAGGCAACTTGCATACAAGTTTGACTAGTGACAATGAAATTTTGGTTTGCCAAAATGTTTCCGAAATCGATTTTGGATTTTACTTTTCATTCTTTTGGGGGCTCAAAAATGATGTTTTGGTTGGTCTCTGAAAAAATGATTTGTCAAAGTCGAGTTTTAAAAGGCAACTAGCATACAAGTTTGACTAGTGACAATGAAATTTTGGTTTGCCAAAAAGTTTCCGAAATCGATTTTGGATTTCACTTTTCATTATTTTGGGGGCTCAAAAATGATGTTTTGGTTGGTCTCTGAAAAAATGATTTGTCAAAGTCGAGTTTTAAAAGGCAACTTGCATACAAGTTTGACTAGTGACAATGAAATTTTGGTTTGCCAAAATGTTTCCGAAATCGATTTTGGATTTCCCTTTTCATTATTTTGGGGGCTTAAAAATGATGTTTTGGTTGGTCTCTGAAAAAATGATTTGTCAAAGTCGAGTTTTAAAAGGCAACTAGCATACAAGTTTGACTAGTGACAATGAAATTTTGGTTTGCTAAAAAGTTTCCGAAATCGATTTTGGATTTCCCTTTTCATTATTTTGGGGGCTTAAAAATGATGTTTTGGTTGGTCTCTGAAAAAATGATTTGTCAAAGTCGAGTTTTAAAAGGCAACTTGCATACAAGTTTGACTAGTGACAATGAAATTTTGGTTTGCCAAAAAGTTTCCGAAATCGATTTTTGATTTTAATTTTCATTATTTTGGGGGCTTAAAAATGATGTTTTGGTTGGTCTCTGAAAAAATGATTTGTCAAAGTCGAGTTTTAAAAGGCAACTTGCATACAAGTTTGACTAGTGACAATGAAATTTTGGTTTGCCAAAAAGTTTCCGAAATCGATTTTGGATTTCACTTTTCATTATTTTGGGGGCTCAAAAATGATGTTTTGGTTGGTCTCTGAAAAAATGATTTGTCAAAGTCGAGTTTTAAAAGGCAACTTGCATACAAGTTTGACTAGTGACAATGAAATTTTGGTTTGCCAAAATGTTTCCGAAATCGATTTTGGATTTTACTTTTCATTATTTTGGGGGCTCAAAAATGATGTTTTGGTTGGTCTCTGAAAAAATGATTTGTCAAAGTCGAGTTTTAAAAGGCAACTTGCATACAAGTTTGACTAGTGACAATGAAATTTTGGTTTGCCAAAATGTTTCCGAAATCGATTTTGGATTTTACTTTTCATTATTTTGGGGGCTCAAAAATGATGTTTTGGTTGGTCTCTGAAAAAATGATTTGTCAAAGTCGAGTTTTAAAAGGCAACTAGCATACAAGTTTGACTAGTGACAATGAAATTTTGGTTTGCAGAAAAGTTTCAGAAATCAATCTTGAAATGCAATTTTCATTATTTTGGGGGCTTAAAAATGATGTTTTGGTTGGTCTCTGAAAAAATGATTTGTCAAAGTCGAGTTTTAAAAGGCAACTTGCATACAAGTTTGACTAGTTACATTGAAATTTTGGTTTGCAGAAAAGTTTCAGAAATCAATCTTGAAATGCAATTTTCATTATTTTGGGGGCTTAAAAATGATGTTTTGGTTGGTCTCTGAAAAAATGATTTGTCAAAGTCGAGTTTTAAAAGGCAACTTGCATACAAGTTTGACTAGTGACAATGAAATTTTGGTTTGCCAAAAAGTTTCCGAAATCGATTTTGGATTTCCCTTTTCATTATTTTGGGGGCTTAAAAATGATGTTTTGGTTGGTCTCTGAAAAAATGATTTGTCAAAGTCGAGTTTTAAAAGGCAACTTGCATACAAGTTTGACTAGTGACAATGAAATTTTGGTTTGCCAAAATGTTTCCGAAATCGATTTTGGATTTTACTTTTCATTCTTTTGGGGGCTCAAAAATGATGTTTTGGTTGGTCTCTGAAAAAATGATTTGTCAAAGTCGAGTTTTAAAAGGCAACTAGCATACAAGTTTGACTAGTGACAATGAAATTTTGGTTTGCCAAAAAGTTTCCGAAATCGATTTTGGATTTCACTTTTCATTATTTTGGGGGCTCAAAAATGATGTTTTGGTTGGTCTCTGAAAAAATGATTTGTCAAAGTCGAGTTTTAAAAGGCAACTTGCATACAAGTTTGACTAGTGACAATGAAATTTTGGTTTGCCAAAATGTTTCCGAAATCGATTTTGGATTTCCCTTTTCATTATTTTGGGGGCTTAAAAATGATGTTTTGGTTGGTCTCTGAAAAAATGATTTGTCAAAGTCGAGTTTTAAAAGGCAACTAGCATACAAGTTTGACTAGTGACAATGAAATTTTGGTTTGCTAAAAAGTTTCCGAAATCGATTTTGGATTTCCCTTTTCATTATTTTGGGGGCTTAAAAATGATGTTTTGGTTGGTCTCTGAAAAAATGATTTGTCAAAGTCGAGTTTTAAAAGGCAACTTGCATACAAGTTTGACTAGTGACAATGAAATTTTGGTTTGCCAAAAAGTTTCCGAAATCGATTTTGGATTTCACTATTCATTATTTTGGGGGCTCAAAAATGATGTTTTGGTTGGTCTCTGAAAAAATGATTTGTCAAAGTCGAGTTTTAAAAGGCAACTTGCATACAAGTTTGACTAGTGACAATGAAATTTTGGTTTGCTAAAAAGTTTCCGAAATCGATTTTGGATTTCCCTTTTCATTATTTTGGGGGCTTAAAAATGATGTTTTGGTTGGTGTCTGAAAAAATGATTTGTCAAAGTCGAGTTTTAAAAGGCAACTTGCATACAAGTTTGACTAGTGACAATGAAATTTTGGTTTGCCAAAAAGTTTCCGAAATCGATTTTGGATCGAACATTTCATTATTTTGGGGGCTTGAGAATGATGGTTTGGTTAGTCTCTGAAAAAATGATTTGTCAAAGTCGAGTTTTAAAAGGCAACTTGCATACAAGTTTGACTAGTGACAATGAAATTTTGGTTTGCTAAAAAGTTTCCGAAATCGATTTTGGATTTCCCTTTTCATTATTTTGGGGGCTTAAAAATGATGTTTTGGTTGGTCTCTGAAAAAATGATTTGTCAAAGTCGAGTTTTAAAAGGCAACTAGCATACAAGTTTGACTAGTGACAATGAAATTTTGGTTTGCTAAAAAGTTTCCGAAATCGATTTTGGATTTCCCTTTTCATTATTTTGGGGGCTTAAAAATGATGTTTTGGTTGGTCTCTGAAAAAATGATTTGTCAAAGTCGAGTTTTAAAAGGCAACTTGCATACAAGTTTGACTAGTGACAATGAAATTTTGGTTTGCTAAAAAGTTTCCGAAATCGATTTTGGATTTCCCTTTTCATTATTTTGGGGGCTTAAAAATGATGTTTTGGTTGGTCTCTGAAAAAATGATTTGTCAAAGTCGAGTTTTAAAAGGCAACTTGCATACAAGTTTGACTAGTGACAATGAAATTTTGGTTTGCCAAAAAGTTTCCGAAATCGATTTTGGATCGAACTTTTCATTATTTTGGGGGCTCAAAAATGATGTTTTGGTTGGTCTTTGAAAAAATGATTTGTCAAAGTCGAGTTTTAAAAGGCAACTTGCATACAAGTTTGACTAGTGACAATGAAATTTTGGTTTGCCAAAAAGTTTCCGAAATCGATTTTGAATTTCACTGTTCATTATTTTGGGGGCTCAAAAATGATGGTTTGGTTGGTCTCTGAAAAAATGATTTGTCAAAGTCGAGTTTTAAAAGGCAACTTGCATACAAGTTTGACTAGTGACAATGAAATTTTGGTTTGCCAAAAAGTTTCCGAAATCGATTTTGGATCGAACTTTTCATTATTTTGGGGGCTCAAAAATGATGTTTTGGTTGGTCTTTGAAAAAATGATTTGTCAAAGTCGAGTTTTAAAAGGCAACTTGCATACAAGTTTGACTAGTGACAATGAAATTTTGGTTTGCTAAAAAGTTTCCGAAATCGATTTTGGATTTCCCTTTTCATTATTTTGGGGGCTCAAAAATGATGTTTTGGTTGGTCTTTGAAAAAATGATTTGTCAAAGTCGAGTTTTAAAAGGCAACTTGCATACAAGTTTGACTAGTGACAATGAAATTTTGGTTTGCCAAAAAGTTTCCGAAATCGATTTTGAATTTCACTGTTCATTATTTTGGGGGCTCAAAAATGATGGTTTGGTTGGTCTCTGAAAAAATGATTTGTCAAAGTCGAGTTTTAAAAGGCAACTTGCATACAAGTTTGACTAGTGACAATGAAATTTTGGTTTGCCAAAAAGTTTCCGAAATCGATTTTGGATCGAACTTTTCATTATTTTGGGGGCTCAAAAATGATGTTTTGGTTGGTCTTTGAAAAAATGATTTGTCAAAGTCGAGTTTTAAAAGGCAACTTGCATACAAGTTTGACTAGTGACAATGAAATTTTGGTTTGCCAAAAAGTTTCCGAAATCGATTTTGGATTTTACTTTCCATTATTTTGGGGGCTCAAAAATGATGTTTTGATGGGTCTCTGAAAAAATGATTTGTCAAAGTCGAGTTTTAAAAGGCAACTTGCATACAAGTTTGACTAGTGACAATGAAATTTTGGTTTGCCAAAAAGTTTCCGAAATCGATTTTGGATCGAACTTTTCATTATTTTGGGGGCTCAAAAATGATGTTTTGGTTGGTCTTTGAAAAAATGATTTGTCAAAGTCGAGTTTTAAAAGGCAACTTGCATACAAGTTTGACTAGTGACAATGAAATTTTGGTTTGCCAAAAAGTTTCCGAAATCGATTTTGGATTTTACTTTCCATTATTTTGGGGACTTAAAAATGATGGTTTGGTTGGTCTCTGAAAAAATGATTTGTCAAAGTCGAGTTTTAAAAGGCAACTAGCATACAAGTTTGACTAGTGACAATGAAATTTTGGTTTGCAGAAAAGTTTCAGAAATCAATCTTGAAATGCAATTTTCATTATTTTGGGGGCTTAAAAATGATGTTTTGGTTGGTCTCTGAAAAAATGATTTGTCAAAGTCGAGTTTTAAAAGGCAACTTGCATACAAGTTTGACTAGTTACATTGAAATTTTGGTTTGCAGAAAAGTTTCAGAAATCAATCTTGAAATGCAATTTTCATTATTTTGGGGGCTTAAAAATGATGTTTTGGTTGGTCTCTGAAAAAATGATTTGTCAAAGTCGAGTTTTAAAAGGCAACTTGCATACAAGTTTGACTAGTGACAATGAAATTTTGGTTTGCCAAAAAGTTTCCGAAATCGATTTTGGATTTCCCTTTTCATTATTTTGGGGGCTTAAAAATGATGTTTTGGTTGGTCTCTGAAAAAATGATTTGTCAAAGTCGAGTTTTAAAAGGCAACTTGCATACAAGTTTGACTAGTGACAATGAAATTTTGGTTTGCCAAAATGTTTCCGAAATCGATTTTGGATTTTACTTTTCATTCTTTTGGGGGCTCAAAAATGATGTTTTGGTTGGTCTCTGAAAAAATGATTTGTCAAAGTCGAGTTTTAAAAGGCAACTAGCATACAAGTTTGACTAGTGACAATGAAATTTTGGTTTGCC
Organism: Anopheles marshallii; assembly: GCF_943734725.1. Lineage (NCBI taxonomy): Eukaryota > Metazoa > Arthropoda > Insecta > Diptera > Culicidae > Anopheles > Anopheles marshallii. The sequence continues at coordinate 79,125 of NW_026525896.1, read as the reverse complement.
AAAATGTTTCCGAAATCGATTTTGGATTTTACTTTTCATTATTTTGGGGGCTCAAAAATGATGTTTTGGTTGGTCTCTGAAAAAATGATTTGTCAAAGTCGAGTTTTAAAAGGCAACTAGCATACAAGTTTGACTAGTGACAATGAAATTTTGGTTTGCCAAAAAGTTTCCGAAATCGATTTTGGATTTCACTTTTCATTATTTTGGGGGCTCAAAAATGATGTTTTGGTTGGTCTCTGAAAAAATGATTTGTCAAAGTCGAGTTTTAAAAGGCAACTTGCATACAAGTTTGACTAGTGACAATGAAATTTTGGTTTGCCAAAATGTTTCCGAAATCGATTTTGGATTTCCCTTTTCATTATTTTGGGGGCTTAAAAATGATGTTTTGGTTGGTCTCTGAAAAAATGATTTGTCAAAGTCGAGTTTTAAAAGGCAACTTGCATACAAGTTTGACTAGTGACAATGAAATTTTGGTTTGCCAAAAAGTTTCCGAAATCGATTTTGGATTTCACTTTTCATTATTTTGGGGGCTCAAAAATGATGTTTTGGTTGGTCTCTGAAAAAATGATTTGTCAAAGTCGAGTTTTAAAAGGCAACTTGCATACAAGTTTGACTAGTGACAATGAAATTTTGGTTTGCCAAAAAGTTTCCGAAATCGATTTTGGATCGAACTTTTCATTATTTTGGGGGCCTAAAAATGATGTTTTGGTTGGTCTCTGAAAAAATGATTTGTCAAAGTCGAGTTTTAAAAGGCAACTTGCATACAAGTTTGACTAGTGACAGTGAAATTTTGGATTGCCAAAAAGTTTCTGAAATCGATTTTGGATTTCACTCTTCATTATTTTGGGGGCTTTAAAATGATGTTTTGGTTGGTCTCTGAAAAAATTATTTGTCAAAGTCGAGTTTTAGAAGGCAACTTGCATACAAGTTTGACTAGTGACAATGAAATTTTGGTTTGCCAAAAAGTTTCCGAAATCGATTTTGGATTTCACTTTTCATTATTTTGGGGGCTCAAAAATGATGTTTTGGTTGGTCTCTGAAAAAATGATTTGTCAAAGTCGAGTTTTAGAAGGCAACTTGCATACAAGTTTGACTAGTGACAATGAAATTTTGGTTTGCCAAAAAGTTTCCGAAATCGATTTTGGATCGAACTTTTCATTATTTTGGGGGCTTAAAAATGATGGTTTGGCTGGTCTCTGAAAAAATGATTTGTCAAAGTCGAGTTTTAAAAGGCAACTTGCATACAAGTTTGACTAGTGACAATGAAATTTTGGTTTGCCAAAAAGTTTCCGAAAACGATTTTGGATTTCACTTTTCATTATTTTGGGGGCTTAAAATGATGTTTGGATGGGTCTCTGAAAAAATGATTTGTCAAAGTCGAGTTTTAAAAGGCAACTTGCATCCAAGTTTGACTAGTGACAATGAAATTTTGGTTTGCCAAAAAGTTTCCGAAATCGATTTTGGATTTCACTTTTCATTCTTTTGGGGGCTCAAAAATGATGTTTTGGTTGGTCTCTGAAAAAATGATTTGTCAAAGTCGAGTTTCAAAAGGCAACTTGCATACAAGTTTGACTAGTGACAATGAAATTTTGGTTTGCCAAAAAGTTTCCGAAATCGATTTTGGATTTCACTTTTCATTATTTTGAGGGCTCAAAAATGATGTTTTGGTTGGTCTCTGAAAAAATGATTTGTCAAAGTCGAGTTTTAAAAGGAAACTTGCATACAAGTTTGACTAGTGACAATGAAATGTTGGTTTGCCAAAAAGTTTCCGAAATCGACTTTGGATTTCACTTTTCATTATTTTGGGGGCTTGAAAATGATGTTTTGGTTGGTCTCTGAAAAAATGATTTGTCAAAGTCGAGTTTTAAAAGGCAACTTGCATACAAGTTTGACTAGTGACAATGAAATTTTGGTTTGCCAAAAAGTTTCCGAAATCGATTTTGGATTTCACTTTTCATTATTTTGGGGGCTCAAAAATGATGTTTTGGTTGGTCTCTGAAAAACTGATTTGTCAAAGTCGAGTTTTAAAAGGCAACTTGCATACAAGTTTGACTAGTGACAATGAAATTTTGGTTTGCCAAAAAGTTTCCGAAATCGATTTTGGATCGAACTTTTCATTATTTTGGGGGCTTAAAAATGATGTTTTGGTTGGTCTCTGAAAAAATGATTAGTCAACGTCGAGTTTTAAAAGGCAACTTGCATACAAGTTTGACTAGTGACAATGAAATTTTGGTTTGCCAAAAAGTTTCCGAAAACGATTTTGGATCGAACTTTTCATTATTTTGGGGGCTTAAAAATGATGGTTTGGCTGGTCTCTAAAAAAATGATTTGTCAAAGTCGAGTTTTAAAAGGCAACTTGCATACAAGTTTGACTAGTGACAATGAAATTTTGGTTTGCCAAAAAGTTTCCGAAAACGATTTTGGATCGAACTTTTCATTATTTTGGGGGCTCAAAAATGATGTCTTGGTTGGTCTCTGAAAAAAAAGATTTGTCAAAGTCGAGTTTTAAAAGGCAACTTGCATACAAGTTTGACTAGTGACAATGAAATTTTGGTTTGCCAAAAAGTTTCCGAAATCGATTTTGGATTTCACTTTTCATTATTTTGGGGGCTTAAAAATGATGTTTTGGTTGGTCTCTGAAAAAATGATTTGTCAACGTCGAGTTTTAAAAGGCAACTTGCATACAAGTTTGACTAGTGACAATGAAATTTTGGTTTGCCAAAAAGTTTCCGAAATCGATTTTGGATCGAACTTTTCATTATTTTGGGGGCTCAAAAATGATGTTTTTGTTGGTCTCTGAAAAAATGATTTGTCAAAGTCGAGTTTTAAAAGGCAACTTGCATACAAGTTTGACTAGTAACGATGAAATTTTGGTTTGCCAAAAAGTTTCCGAAATCGATTTTGGATTTCACTTTTCATTCTTTTGGGGGCTCAAAAATGATGTTTTGGTTGGTCTCTGAAAAAATGATTTGTCAAAGTCGAGTTTCAAAAGGCAACTTGCATACAAGTTTGACTAGTGACAATGAAATTTTGGTTTGCCAAAAAGTTTCCGAAATCGATTTTGGATTTCACTTTTCATTATTTTGGGGGCTTAAAAATGATGTTTTGGTTGGTCTCTGAAAAAATGATTTGTCAACGTCGAGTTTTAAAAGGCAACTTGCATACAAGTTTGACTAGTGACAATGAAATTTTGGTTTGCCAAAAAGTTTCCGAAATCGATTTTGGATCGAACTTTTCATTATTTTGGGGGCTCAAAAATGATGTCTTGGTTGGTCTCTGAAAAAAAAGATTTGTCAAAGTCGAGTTTTAAAAGGCAGCTTGCATACAAGTTTGACTAGTGACAATGAAATTTTGGTTTGCCAAAAAGTTTCCGAAATCGATTTTGGATTTCACTTTTCATTATTTTGGGGGCTTAAAAATGATGTTTTGGTTGGTCTCTGAAAAAATGATTTGTCAACGTCGAGTTTTAAAAGGCAACTTGCATACAAGTTTGACTAGTGACAATGAAATTTTGGTTTGCCAAAAAGTTTCCGAAATCGATTTTGGATCGAACTTTTCATTTTTTTGGGGGCTCAAAAATGATGGTTTGGTTGGTCTCTGAAAAAATGATTTGTCAAAGTCGAGTTTTAAAAGGCAACTTGCATACAAGTTTGACTAGTAACGATGAAATTTTGGTTTGCCAAAAAGTTTCCGAAATCGATTTTGGATCGAACTTTTCATTATTTTGGGGGCTCAAAAATGATGTCTTGGTTGGTCTCTGAAAAAAAAGATTTGTCAAAGTCGAGTTTTAAAAGGCAACTTGCATACAAGTTTGACTAGTGACAATGAAATTTTGGTTTGCCAAAAAGTTTCCGAAATCGATTTTGGATTTCACTTTTCATAATTTTGGGGGCTTAAAAATGATGTTTTGGTTGGTCTCTGAAAAAATGATTTGTCAACGTCGAGTTTTAAAAGGCAACTTGCATACAAGTTTGACTAGTGACAATGAAATATTGGTTTGCCAAAAAGTTTCCGAAATCGATTTTGGATCGAACTTTTCATTTTTTTGGGGGCTCAAAAATGATGTTTTGGTTGGTCTCTGAAAAAATGATTTATCAAAGTCGAGTTTTAAAAGGCAACTTGCATACAAGTTTGACTAGTGACAATGAAATTTTGGTTTGCCAAAAAGTTTCCGAAATCGATTTTGGATTTCACTTTTCATTATTTTGAGGGCTAAAAAATGATGTTTTGGTTGGTCTCTGAAAAAATGATTTGTCAAAGTCGAGTTTTAAAAGGCAACTTGCATACAAGTTTGACTAGTGGCGATGAAATTTTGGTTTGCCAAAAAGTTTCCGAAATCGATTTTGGATTTCACTTTTCATTCTTTTGGGGGCTCAAAAATGATGTTTTGGTTGGTCTATGAAAAAATGATTTGTCAAAGTCGAGTTTCAAAAGGCAACTTGCATACAAGTTTGACTAGTGACAATGAAATGTTGGTTTGCCAAAAAGTTTCCGAAATCGATTTTGGATTTCACTTTTCATTATTTTGGGGGCTCAAAAATGATGTTTTGGTTGGTCTCTGAAAAACTGATTTGTCAAAGTCGAGTTTTAAAAGGCAACTTGCATACAAGTTTGACTAGTTACATTGAAATTTTGGTTTGCCAAAAAGTTTCCGAAATCGATTTTGGATTTCACTTTTCATTATTTTGGGGGCTTAAAAATGATGTTTTGGTTGGTCTCTGAAAAAATGATTTGTCAAAGTCGAGTTTTAAAAGGCAACTTGCATACAAGTTTGACTAGTGGCGATGAAATTTTGGTTTGCCAAAAAGTTTCCGAAATCGATTTTGGATTTCACTTTTCATTCTTTTGGGGGCTCAAAAATGATGTTTTGGTTGGTCTATGAAAAAATGATTTGTCAAAGTCGAGTTTCAAAAGGCAACTTGCATACAAGTTTGACTAGTGACAATGAAATGTTGGTTTGCCAAAAAGTTTCCGAAATCGATTTTGGATCGAACTTTTCATTATTTTGGGGGCTTAAAAATGATGTTTTGGTTGGTCTCTGAAAAAATGATTTGTCAAAGTCAAGTTTTAAAAGGCAACTTGCATCCAAGTTTGACTAGTGACAATGAAATTTTGGTTTGCCAAAAAGTTTCCGAAATCGATTTTGGATTTTACTTTTCATTATTTTGGGGGCTTAAAAATGATGTTTTGGTTGGTCTCTGAAAAACTGATTTGTCAAAGTCGAGTTTTAAAAGGCAACTTGCATACAAGTTTGACTAGTGACAATGAAATGTTGGTTTGCCAAAAAGTTTCTGAAATCGATCTTGGATCGAACTTTTCATTATTTTGGGGGCTTAAAAATGATGGTTTGGTTGGTCTCTGAAAAAATGATTTGTCAAAGTCGAGTTTTAAAAGGCAACTTGCATACAAGTTTGACTAGTGACAATGAAATTTTGGTTTGCCAAAAAGATTCCGAAAACGATTTTGGATCGAACTTTTCATTATTTTGGGGGCTTAAAAATGATGGTTTGGTTGGTCTCTGAAAAAATGATTTGTCAAAGTCGAGTTTTAAAAGGCAACTTGCATACAAGTTTGACTAGTGACAATGAAATTTTGGTTTGCCAAAAAGTTTCCGAAATCGATTTTGGATCGAACTTTTCATTATTTTGGGGGCTTAAAAATGATGGTTTGGTTGGTCTCTGAAAAAATGATTTGTCAAAGTCGAGTTTTAAAAGGCAACTTGCATACAAGTTTGGCTAGTGACAATGAAATTTTGGATTGCCAAAAAGTTTCCGAAATCGATTTTGGATTTCACTTTTCATTATTTTGGGGGCTCAAAAATGATGTTTTGGTGGGTCTCTGAAAAAATCATTTGTCAAAGTCGAGTTTTAGAAGGCAACTTGCATACAAGTTTGACTAGTGACAATGAAATTTTGGTTTGCCAAAAAGTTTCCGAAATCGATTTTGGATTTCACTTTTCATTATTTTGGGGCTTAAAATGATGTTTAGGTGGGTCTCTGAAAAAATGATTGGTCAAAGTCGAGATTTAAAAGGCAACTTGCATCCAAGTTTGACTAGTGACAATGAAATTTTGGTTTGCCAAAAAGTTTCCGAAATCGATTTTGGATTTCACTTTTCATTATTTTGGGGGCTCAAAAATGATGTTTTGGTTGGTCTCTGAAAAAATGATTTGTCAAAGTCGAGTTTTAAAAGGCAACTTGCATACAAGTTTGACTAGTGACAATGAAATTTTGGTTTGCCAAAAAGTTTCCGAAATCGATTTTGGATCGAACTTTTCATTATTTTGGGGGCTCAAAAATAATGTTTTGGTTGGTCTCTGAAAAAATGATTTGTCAAAGTCGAGTTTTAGAAGGCAACTTGCATACAAGTTTGACTAGTGACAATGAAATTTTGGTTTGCCAAAAAGTTTCCGAAATCGATTTTGGATTTCACTTTTCATTATTTTGGGGCTTAAAATGATGTTTAGGTGGGTCTCTGAAAAAATGATTGGTCAAAGTCGAGATTTAAAAGGCAACTTGCATCCAAGTTTGACTAGTGACAATGAAATTTTGGTTTGCCAAAAAGTTTCCGAAATCGATTTTGGATTTCACTTTTCATTATTTTGGGGGCTCAAAAATGATGTTGTGGTTGGTCTCTGAAAAAATGATTTGTCAAAGTCGAGTTTTAGAAGGCAACTTGCATACAAGTTTGACTAGTGACAATGAAATTTTGGTTTGCCAAAAAGTTTCCGAAATCGATTTTGGATTTCACTTTTCATTCTTTTGGGGGCTCAAAAATGATGTTTTGGTTGGTCTCTGAAAAAATGATTTGTCAAAGTCGAGTTTCAAAAGGCAACTTGCATACAAGTTTGACTAGTGACAATGAAATTTTGGATTGCCAAAAAGTTTCCGAAATCGATTTTGGATTTCACTTTTCATTATTTTGGGGGCTCAAAAATGATGTTTTGGTGGGTCTCTGAAAAAATCATTTGTCAAAGTCGAGTTTTAGAAGGCAACTTGCATACAAGTTTGACTAGTGACAATGAAATTTTGGTTTGCCAAAAAGTTTCCGAAATCGATTTTGGATTTCACTTTTCATTATTTTGGGGCTTAAAATGATGTTTAGGTGGGTCTCTGAAAAAATGATTGGTCAAAGTCGAGATTTAAAAGGCAACTTGCATCCAAGTTTGACTAGTGACAATGAAATTTTGGTTTGCCAAAAAGTTTCCGAAATCGATTTTGGATCGAACTTTTCATTATTTTGGGGGCTTTAAAATGATGTTTTGGTTGGTCTCTGAAAAAATGATTTGTCAAAGTCGAGTTTTAAAAGGCAACTTGCATACAAGTTTGACTAGTGACAATGAAATTTTGGTTTGCCAAAAAGTTTCCGAAATCGATTTTGGATCGAACTTTTCATTATTTTGGGGGCTCAAAAATAATGTTTTGGTTGGTCTCTGAAAAAATGATTTGTCAAAGTCGAGTTTTAGAAGGCAACTTGCATACAAGTTTGACTAGTGACAATGAAATTTTGGTTTGCCAAAAAGTTTCCGAAATCGATTTTGGATTTCACTTTTCATTATTTTGGGGCTTAAAATGATGTTTAGGTGGGTCTCTGAAAAAATGATTGGTCAAAGTCGAGATTTAAAAGGCAACTTGCATCCAAGTTTGACTAGTGACAATGAAATTTTGGTTTGCCAAAAAGTTTCCGAAATCGATTTTGGATTTCACTTTTCATTATTTTGGGGGCTCAAAAATGATGTTGTGGTTGGTCTCTGAAAAAATGATTTGTCAAAGTCGAGTTTTAGAAGGCAACTTGCATACAAGTTTGACTAGTGACAATGAAATTTTGGTTTGCCAAAAAGTTTCCGAAATCGATTTTGGATTTCACTTTTCATTATTTTGGGGGCTTAAAAATGATGTTTTGGTTGGTCTCTGAAAAAATGATTTGTCAAAGTCAAGTTTTAGAAGGCAACTTGCATACAAGTTTGACTAGTGACAATGAAATTTTGGTTTGCCAAAAAGTTTCCGAAATCGATTTTGGATTTCACTTTTCATTCTTTTGGGGGCTCAAAAATGATGTTTTGGTTGGTCTCTGAAAAAATGATTTGTCAAAGTCGAGTTTCAAAAGGCAACTTGCATACAAGTTTGACTAGTGACAATGAAATTTTGGTTTGCCAAAAAGTTTCCGAAATCGATTTTGGATTTCACTTTTCATTATTTTGGGGGCTTAAAAATGATGTTTTGGTTGGTGTTGTGAAAACAACGCGTCAATGTAGTGGTGCGCACGCGGTGACAGCGAAGGTTACTGCAGTAATAAGTTCACCGTTTGATGAAATGTCAAGCGAGATAGGATCATGACGAAACAGTGTGCGAGTCGACATTGGAGAAAGATGATGGCCGTTAGAAGAGCGGAAAATTGTATAAATAGGGGGTGAAAGGGACGATTTCGTTCTTTTCCAAACTAAGCGGCAATAAAGACCAATTTGTGGTTGCTAACGATTAGCACAACCGACAAAACCTTTTTTCGCCGTTACTTTTACAACATTCCACAAATTGTTAATCGTGTAACGCGATTCACCCGAGTTCGTTTTTTTGTTCACAATTTCACGTAGTTAAGTCACTCGCGGGTAAAGTGCAAATCGTTCGATCACCAAGTAGTGTTACGGTACGCGCGCGAAAACTACGAAAGTGAAACCGTCAATCGACAGTGGATTTTAGTGCACTCATACGAGGTGAAGCGTTTGTTGTAAGGGACATGGAAGAAGCAAAAAGTTCAGGAAGTGCGAGCGTGGACCGGGAGCTTCAGCCGGAGCCACTTCAATATACTTCAGGGAGGCGTACTGATACACATGCGCCATCCGCTGATGAAGAGTCCATCTGCTCAAGAAGGACGAATAGATCCGACCTGGAAGCCAGAGAGCTCAATCTGGCGCGAAAGCAGCTGGAGTTGGAACGTCGAGAGCTGGAACTAGAGCGTCGCGAATTCGCACGAGAACGCGAAAGAGCTGTTTCGGACGGAATACCGGACGGAAAAGTGGAAGGATTAGAGGGCTGGGTGCGAGACACAGAGAGGCTGGGAGCGACGCCGACAGATCGGGTCGCAGCCACAATAGCGCAGCTTGACCGGCGAGTTCATCACCCCTTGACCCCAGTATCGTCCCCGGATGGATACGGAGCACGAATGGCGCAACCAAACAGCAGCAGGATGGCGGTCAACCAACGTCGCTGGCGTCCATTCGAGGGCGCGATGGCCGCATCACCGCCATGCTACGACCAAACGTTGGTCATCGATGAAGCCGCAGCAGCAGATCAGGAATACGCGGAATGGCGTCGCGCGGTCGATGAATCCCTTGCAACGCACCGTGAGACGCAGGACGGACAACAAGAGAAACCCCTAAAAAAGGATAGTAAACTATATAAACTCTGTCCCATTTTAGATGAACATGGCGTGCTTAGGACACACGGGCGTATTAATAATTACCTTTTCGATGAGTCGCTTCAGAGATCGGTCATCCTCCCGAGACGACACCATGTCACAACACTGATAATTCAGGATTTCCATGAAAGATACTGTCACCGCAACCATAGGACAGTAGTAAACCAACTGAGGGCCAAGTTTCACATACCGAAGGTGCTAATGGAGTTCAACCGTGTGCGGCGACTGTGTCAATGGTGCAAGGTTCGTGATGCTGTGCCAAACCCCCCGTTAATGGGGAATATTCCCGATCAGAGGCTTGCGGTTTCACAGAGACCCTTCACTTACACCGGAGTGGACTATTTCGGTCCGATACATGTAGCCGTTGGACGTCGCCACGAGAAACGATGGGGGGTGATCTTCACCTGTTTGACCACGCGAGCAATTCATTTGGAGGTGGCCCACTCACTAACGACGGCCTCGTGCATTTTGGCGATTCGACGATTTATGGCGAGGCGCGGATCACCGCGCGAAATCATCAGTGACCAGGGCACCAACTTCGTCGGCGCAGCGCGAGAGCTACGAGCAGCTATGAAGGACGTCGACGCTAAATCGTTGATGGAAAGGTTTTCGAGCCCGACAACGAAATGGAGCTTCAACCCGCCAGCTGCACCTCATTTTGGTGGTTGTTGGGAGCGTCTGGTGCAGTCCGTTAAGAGGGCACTAAGTAGCCTGGATCTACCAAAGACTCCGAGCGACGAGCAGCTGCTGTCAACACTAACGGAAATAGAACTTGTTATCAATTGCAGGCCGTTAACGTACCTACCGTTAGAAGACGAAATGGACTCCCCAATAACGCCAAACCACCTTCTGTTGGGTAGCTCGGACGGAGTTAAACCACAAGCCTTTCTTGACGATTCACCGGCAGCAGTGAGAGCGATATGGAGCGCGGCTCAACGCAATGCGCAGCTATTTTGGAAGAGGTGGATCCAAGACTACTTGCCCACGCTAACCCGTCGAACTAAGTGGTTCGAGCCTGTAAAGCCGATCGCGGTCGGCGATATCGTGTTGATCGTAGATGGGAACCTGCCTCGCAACAGTTGGCCGAAAGGACGTGTGATTGCAGCGGTTAGGGCTAGTGACGGTCAGGTTAGGCGTGCGACAATACAAACCAATACCGGTACGATCGAGCGACCCGCAACTAAAATAGCAGTATTAGATGTAAAACCGCGGAAGGAATAAGGACTTATCAAACGATCAGAACATACAAAACTAGGAACCGCGTGGTTTACAGTGACGTTTCGTTAAGTGAAGAACCGAGTTGCAACACTGGAGGGGAGAATGTTGTGAAAACAACGCGTCAATGTAGTGGTGCGCACGCGGTGACAGCGAAGGTTACTGCAGTAATAAGTTCACCGTTTGATGAAATGTCAAGCGAGATAGGATCATGACGAAACAGTGTGCGAGTCGACATTGGAGAAAGATGATGGCCGTTAGAAGAGCGGAAAATTGTATAAATAGGGGGTGAAAGGGACGATTTCGTTCTTTTCCAAACTAAGCGGCAATAAAGACCAATTTGTGGTTGCTAACGATTAGCACAACCGACAAAACCTTTTTTCGCCGTTACTTTTACAACAGTTGGTCTCTGAAAAAATGATTTGTCAACGTCGAGTTTTAAAAGGCAACTTGCATACAAGTTTGACTAGTGACAATGAAATTTTGGTTTGCCAAAAAGTTTCCGAAATCGATTTTGGATCGAACTTTTCATTATTTTGGGGGCTCAAAAATGATGTCTTGGTTGGTCTCTGAAAAAAAAGATTTGTCAAAGTCGAGTTTTAAAAGGCAACTTGCATACAAGTTTGACTAGTGACAATGAAATTTTGGTTTGCCAAAAAGTTTCCGAAATCGATTTTGGATTTCACTTTTCATTATTTTGGGGGCTTAAAAATGATGTTTTGGTTGGTCTCTGAAAAAATGATTTGTCAACGTCGAGTTTTAAAAGGCAACTTGCATACAAGTTTGACTAGTGACAATGAAATTTTGGTTTGCCAAAAAGTTTCCGAAATCGATTTTGGATCGAACTTTTCATTTTTTTGGGGGCTCAAAAATGATGTTTTGGTTGGTCTCTGAAAAAATGATTTGTCAAAGTCGAGTTTTAAAAGGCAACTTGCATACAAGTTTGACTAGTAACGATGAAATTTTGGATTGCCAAAAAGTTTCCGAAATCGATTTTGGATTTCACTTTTCATTATTTTGGGAGCTTAAAAATGATGGTTTGGTTGGTCTCTGAAAAAAAGATTTGTCAAAGTCGAGTTTTAAAAGGCAACTTGCATACAAGTTTGACTAGTTACATTGAAATTTTGGTTTGCCAAAAAGTTTCCGAAATCGATTTTGGATTTCACTTTTCATAATTTTGGGGGCTTAAAAATGATGTTTTGGTTGGTCTCTGAAAAAATGATTTGTCAACGTCGAGTTTTAAAAGGCAACTTGCATACAAGTTTGACTAGTGACAATGAAATTTTGGTTTGCCAAAAAGTTTCCGAAATCGATTTTGGATCGAACTTTTCATTTTTTTGGGGGCTCAAAAATGATGTTTTGGTTGGTCTCTGAAAAAATGATTTATCAAAGTCGAGTTTTAAAAGGCAACTTGCATACAAGTTTGACTAGTGACAATGAAATTTTGGTTTGCCAAAAAGTTTCCGAAATCGATTTTGGATTTCACTTTTCATTATTTTGAGGGCTAAAAAATGATGTTTTGGTTGGTCTCTGAAAAAATGATTTGTCAAAGTCGAGTTTTAAAAGGCAACTTGCATACAAGTTTGACTAGTGGCGATGAAATTTTGGTTTGCCAAAAAGTTTCCGAAATCGATTTTGGATTTCACTTTTCATTCTTTTGGGGGCTCAAAAATGATGTTTTGGTTGGTCTCTGAAAAAATGATTTGTCAAAGTCGAGTTTCAAAAGGCAACTTGCATACAAGTTTGACTAGTGACAATGAAATTTTGGTTTGCCAAAAAGTTTCCGAAATCGATTTTGGATCGAACTTTTCATTATTTTGGGGGCTTAAAAATGATGGTTTGGTTGGTCTCTGAAAAAATGATTTGTCAAAGTCGAGTTTTAAAAGGCAACTTGCATTCAAGTTTGACTAGTGACAATGAAATTTTGGTTTGCCAAAAAGTTTCCGAAATCGATTTTGGATCGAACTTTTCATTATTTTGGGGGCTTTAAAATGATGTTTTGGTTGGTCTCTGAAAAAATGATTTGTCAAAGTCGAGTTTTAGAAGGCAACTTGCATACAAGTTTGACTAGTGACAATGAAATTTTGGTTTGCCAAAAAGTTTCCGAAATCGATTTTGGATTTCACTTTTCATTATTTTGGGGCTTAAAATGATGTTTAGGTGGGTCTCTGAAAAAATGATTTGTCAAAGTCGAGATTTAAAAGGCAACTTGCATCCAAGTTTGACTAGTGACAATGAAATTTTGGTTTGCCAAAAAGTTTCCGAAATCGATTTTGGATTTCACTTTTCATTATTTTGGGGGCTCAAAAATGATGTTGTGGTTGGTCTCTGAAAAAATGATTTGTCAAAGTCGAGTTTTAGAAGGCAACTTGCATACAAGTTTGACTAGTGACAATGAAATTTTGGTTTGCCAAAAAGTTTCCGAAATCGATTTTGGATTTCACTTTTCATTATTTTGGGGGCTTAAAAATGATGTTTTGGTTGGTCTCTGAAAAAATGATTTGTCAAAGTCGAGTTTTAAAAGGCAACTTGCATACAAGTTTGACTAGTGACAGTGAAATTTTGGATTGCCAAAAAGTTTCCGAAATCGATTTTGGATTTCACTTATCATTATTTTGGGGGCTTAAAAATTATGTTTTGGTTGGTCTCTGAAAAAATGATTTGTCAAAGTCGAGTTTTAAAAGGCAACTTGCATACAAGTCTGACTAGTGACAATGAAATTTTGGTTTGCCAAAAAGTTTCCGAAATCGATTTTGGATTTCACTTTCCATTATTTTGGGGGCTCAAAAATGATGTTTTGGTTGGTCTCTGAGAAAAAGATTTGTCAAAGTCGAGTTTTAAAAGGCAACTTGCATACAAGTTTGACTAGTGACAATGAAATTTTGGTTTGCCAAAAAGTTTCCGAAATCGATTTTGGATTTCACTTTTAATTATTTTGGGGGCTTAAAAATGATGTTTTGGTTGGTCTCTGAAAAAATGATTTGTCAAAGTCGAGTTTTAAAAGGCAACTTGCATACAAGTTTGACTAGTGACAATGACATTTTGGTTTGCCAAAAAGTTTCCGAAAACGATTTTGGATCGAACTTTTCATTATTTTGGGGGCTTAAAAATGATGGTTTGGTTGGTCTCTGAAAAAATGATTTGTCAAAGTTGAGTTTTAAAAGGCAACTTGCATACAAGTTTGACTAGTGACAATGAAATTTTGGTTTGCCAAAAAGATTCCGAAAACGATTTTGGATCGAACTTTTCATTATTTTGGGGGCTTAAAAATTATGGTTTGGTTGGTCTCTGAAAAAATGATTTGTCAAAGTCGAGTTTTAAAAGGCAACTTGCATACAAGTTTGACTAGTGACAATGAAATTTTGGTTTGCCAAAAAGTTTCCGAAATCGATTTTGGATTTCACTTTTCATTATTTTGGGGGCTCAAAAATGATGTTTTGGTTGGTCTCTGAAAAAATGATTTGTCAAAGTTGAGTTTTAAAAGGCAACTTGCATACAAGTTTGACTAGTGACAATGAAATTTTGGTTTGCCAAAAAGTTTCCGAAATCGATTTTGGATCGAACTTTTCATTATTTTGGGGGCTTAAAAATGATGTTTTGGTTGGTCTCTGAAAAAATGATTTGTCAAAGTCGAGTTTTAAAAGGCAACTTGCATACAAGTTTGACTAGTGACAATGAAATTTTGGTTTGCCAAAAAGATTCCGAAAACGATTTTGGATCGAACTTTTCATTATTTTGGGGGCTTAAAAATGATGGTTTGGTTGGTCTCTGAAAAAATGATTTGTCAAAGTCGAGTTTTAAAAGGCAACTTGCATACAAGTTTGACTAGTGACAATGAAATTTTGGTTTGCCAAAAAGTTTCCGAAATCGATTTTGGATCGAACTTTTCATTATTTTGGGGGCTTAAAAATGATGGTTTGGTTGGTCTCTGAAAAAATGATTTGTCAAAGTCGAGTTTTAAAAGGCAACTTGCATACAAGTTTGACTAGTGACAATGAAATTTTGGTTTGCCAAAAAGTTTCCGAAATCGATTTTGGATCGAACTTTTCATTATTTTGGGGGCTTTAAAATGATGTTTTGGTTGGTCTCTGAAAAAATGATTTGTCAAAGTCGAGTTTTAAAAGGCAACTTGCATACAAGTTTGACTAGTGACAATGAAATTTTGGTTTGCCAAAAAGTTTCCGAAATCGATTTTGGATTTCACTTTTCATTATTTTGGGGGCTCAAAAATGATGTTTTGGTTGGTCTCTGAAAAAATGATTTGTCAAAGTCGAATTTTAAAAGGCATCTTGCATACAAGTTTGACTAGTGACAATGAAATTTTGGTTTGCCAAAATGTTTCCGAAATCGATTTTGGATTTCACTTTTCATTATTTTGGGGGCTTAAAATGATGTTTAGGTGGGTCTCTGAAAAAATGATTTGTCAAAGTCGAGTTTTAAAAGGCAACTTGCATCCAAGTTTGACTAGTGACAATGAAATTTTGGTTTGCCAAAAAGTTTCCGAAATCGATTTTGGATTTCACTTTTCATTATTTTGGGGGCTCAAAAATGATGTTGTGGTTGGTCTCTGAAAAAATGATTTGTCAAAGTCGAGTTTTAGAAGGCAACTTGCATACAAGTTTGACTAGTGACAATGAAATTTTGGTTTGCCAAAAAGTTTCCGAAATCGATTTTGGATTTCACTTTTCATTATTTTGGGGGCTCAAAAATGATGTTTGGTTGGTCTCTGAAAAAATGATTTGTCAAAGTCGAGTTTTAAAAGGCAACTTGCATACAAGTTTGACTAATTACATTGAAATTATGGTTTGCCAAAAAGTTTCCGAAATCGATTTTGGATCGAACTTTTCATTATTTTGGCGGCTCAAAAATGATGTTTCGGTTGCTCTCTGAAAAAATGATTTGACAAAGCCGAGTTTTAAAAGGCAACTTGCATACAAGTTTGACTAGTGAAAATGAAACTTTGGATTGCCAAAAAGTTTCCGAAATCGATTTTGGATCGAACTTTTCATTATTTTGGGGGCTCAAAAATGATGTTTTGGTTGGTCTCTAAAAAAATGATTTGTCAAAGTCGAGTTTTAAAAGGCAACTTGCATACAAGTTTGACTGGTGACAATGAAATTTTGGATTGCCAAAAAGTTTCCGAAATCGATCTTGGATTTCACTTTTCATTATTTTGGGGGCTCAAAAATGATGTTTTGGTTGGTCTCTGAAAAAATGATTTGTCAAAGTCGAGTTTTAAAAGGCAACTTGCATACAAGTTTGACTAGTTACAATGAAATTTTGGATTGCCAAAAAGTTTCCGAAATCGATTTTGGATTTTACTTTTCATTATTTTGGGGGCTCAAAATTGATGTTTTGGTTGGTCTCTAAAAAAATGATTTGTCAAAGTCGAGTTTTAAAGGCAACTTGCATACAAGTTTGACTAGTGACAATGAAATTTTGGTTTGCCAAAAAGTTTCCGAAATCGATTTTGGATTTTACTTTTCATTATTTTGGGGGCTCAAAAATGATGTTTTGGTTGGTCTCTAAAAAAATGATTTGTCAAAGTCGAGTTTTAAAAGGCAGCTTGCATACAAGTTTGACTAGTGACAATGAAATTTTGGATTGCCAAAAAGTTTCCGAAATCGATTTTGGATTTCACTTTTCATTATTTTGGGGGCTCAAAAATGATGTTTTGGTGGGTCTCTGAAAAAAAATGATTTGTCAAAGTCGAGTTTTAAAAGGCAACTTGCATACAAGTTTGACTAGTGACAATGAAATTTTGGTTTGCCAAAAAGTTTCCGAAATCGATTTTGGATCGAACTTTTCATTATTTTGGGGGCTCAAAAATGATGTTTTGGTTGGTCTCTAAAAAAATGATTTGTCAAAGTCGAGTTTTAAAAGGCAGCTTGCATACAAGTTTGACTAGTTACAAAGAAATTTTGGTTTGCCAAAAAGTTTCCGAAATCGATTTTGGATTTCAATTTTCATTATTTTGGGGGCTCAAAAATGATGTTTTGGTTAGTCTATGAAAAAATGATTTGTCAAAGTCGAGTCTTAAAAGGCAGCTTGCATACAAGTTTGACTAGTGACAAAGAAATTTTGGTTTGCCAAAAAGTTTCCGAAATCGATTTTGGATTTCACTTTTCATTATTTTGGGGGTCCAAAAATGATGTTTTGGTTGGTCTCTGAAAAAATGATTTGTCAAAGTCGAGTTTGAAAAGGCAACTTGCATACAAGTTTGACTAGTGACAATGAAATTTTGGTTTGCCAAAAAGTTTCCGAAATCGATTTTGGATTTCACTTTTCATTATTTTGGGGGCTTAAAAATGATGTTTTGGTTGGTCTCTGAAAAAATGATTTGTCAAAGTCGAGTTTTAAAAGGCAACTTGCATACAAGTTTGACTAGTGACAATGAAATTTTGGTTTGCCAAAAAGTTTCCGAAATCGATTTTGGATTTCACTTTTCATTAATTTGGGGGCTTAAATATGATGTTTTGGTTGGTCTCTGAAAAAATGATTTGTCAAAGTCGAGTTTTAAAAGGCAACTTGCATACAAGTTTGACTACTGACAATGAAATTTTGGGTTGCCAAAAAGTTTCCGAAATCGATTTTGGATTTCACTTTTCATTATTTTGGGGGCTTAAAAATGATGTTTTGGTTGGTCTCTGAAAAAATGATTTGTCAAAGTCGAGTTTTAAAAGGCAACTTGCATACAAGTTTGACTAGTGACAATGAAATTTTGGTTTGCCAAAAAGTTTCCGAAATCGATTTTGGATTTCACTTTTCATTATTTTGGGGGCTCAAAAACGATGTTTTGGTTAGTCTCTGAAAAAATGATTTGTCAAAGTCGAATTTTAAAAGGCAACTTGCATACAAGTTTGACTAGTGACAATGAAGTTTTGGTTTGCCAAAAAGTTTCCGAAATCGATTTTGGATTTTACTTTTCATTATTTTGGGGGCTCAAAAATGATGTTTTGGTTAGTCTCTGAAAAAATGATTTGTCAAAGTCGAGTTTTAAAAGGCAACTTGCATACAAGTTTGACTAGTGACAATGAAATTTTGGTTTGCCAAAAAGTTTCCGAAATCGATTTTGGATTTCACTTTTCATTATTTTGGGGGCTAAAAAACGATGTTTTGGTTAGTCTCTGAAAAAATGATTTGTCAAAGTCGAATTTTAAAAGGCAACTTGCATACAAGTTTGACTAGTGACAATGAAATTTTGGTTTGCCAAAAAGTTTCCGAAATCGATTTTGGATCGAACTTTTCATTATTTTGGGGGCTCAAAAACGATGTTTTGGTTAGTCTCTGAAAAAATGATTTGTCAAAGTCGAGTTTTAAAAGGCAACTTGCATACAAGTTTGACTAGTGACAATGAAATTTTGGATTGCCAAAAAGTTTCCGAAATCGATTTTGGATTTCACTTTTCATTATTTTGGGGGCTCAAAAACGATGTTTTGGTTAGTCTCTGAAAAAATGATTTGTCAAAGTCGAATTTTAAAAGGCAACTTGCATACAAGTTTGACTAGTGACAATGAAGTTTTGGTTTGCCAAAAAGTTTCCGAAATCGATTTTGGATCGAACTTTTCATTATTTTGGGGGCTTAAAAATGATGTTTTGGTTGGTCTCTGAAAAAATGATTTGTCAAAGTCGAGTTTTAAAAGGCAACTTGCATACAAGTTTGACTAGTGACAATGAAATTTTGGTTTGCCAAAAAGTTTCCGAAATCGATTTTGGATTTCACTTTTCATTATTTTGGGGGCTCAAAAACGATGTTTTGGTTAGTCTCTGAAAAAATGATTTGTCAAAGTCGAATTTTAAAAGGCAACTTGCATACAAGTTTGACTAGTGACAATGAAGTTTTGGTTTGCCAAAAAGTTTCCGAAATCGATTTTGGATTTTACTTTTCATTATTTTGGGGGCTCAAAAATGATGTTTTGGTTAGTCTCTGAAAAAATGATTTGTCAAAGTCGAGTTTTAAAAGGCAACTTGCATACAAGTTTGACTAGTGACAATGAAATTTTGGTTTGCCAAAAAGTTTCCGAAATCGATTTTGGATTTCACTTTTCATTATTTTGGGGGCTAAAAAACGATGTTTTGGTTAGTCTCTGAAAAAATGATTTGTCAAAGTCGAATTTTAAAAGGCAACTTGCATACAAGTTTGACTAGTGACAATGAAATTTTGGTTTGCCAAAAAGTTTCCGAAATCGATTTTGGATCGAACTTTTCATTATTTTGGGGGCTCAAAAATGATGTTTTGGTTAGTCTCTGAAAAAATGATTTGTCAAAGTCGAGTTTTAAAAGGCAACTTGCATACAAGTTTGACTAGTGACAATGAAATTTTGGTTTGCCAAAAAGTTTCCGAAATCGATTTTGGATTTCACTTTTCATTATTTTGGGGGCTAAAAAACGATGTTTTGGTTAGTCTCTGAAAAAATGATTTGTCAAAGTCGAATTTTAAAAGGCAACTTGCATACAAGTTTGACTAGTGACAATGAAATTTTGGTTTGCCAAAAAGTTTCCGAAATCGATTTTGGATCGAACTTTTCATTATTTTGGGGGCTCAAAAACGATGTTTTGGTTAGTCTCTGAAAAAATGATTTGTCAAAGTCGAGTTTTAAAAGGCAACTTGCATACAAGTTTGACTAGTGACAATGAAATTTTGGATTGCCAAAAAGTTTCCGAAATCGATTTTGGATTTCACTTTTCATTATTTTGGGGGCTCAAAAACGATGTTTTGGTTAGTCTCTGAAAAAATGATTTGTCAAAGTCGAATTTTAAAAGGCAACTTGCATACAAGTTTGACTAGTGACAATGAAGTTTTGGTTTGCCAAAAAGTTTCCGAAATCGATTTTGGATCGAACTTTTCATTATTTTGGGGGCTTAAAAATGATGTTTTGGTTGGTCTCTGAAAAAATGATTTGTCAAAGTCGAGTTTTAAAAGGCAACTTGCATACAAGTTTGACTAGTGACAATGAAATTTTGGTTTGCCAAAAAGTTTCCGAAATCGATTTTGGATTTCACTTTTCATTATTTTGGGGGCTCAAAAACGATGTTTTGGTTAGTCTCTGAAAAAATGATTTGTCAAAGTCGAATTTTAATAGGCAACTTGCATACAAGTTTGACTAGTGACAATGAAGTTTTGGTGTGCCAAAAAGTTTCCGAAATTGATTTTGGATTTTACTTTTCATTATTTTGGGGGCTCAAAAATGATGTTTTGGTTAGTCTCTGAAAAAATGATTTGTCAAAGTCGAGTTTTAAAAGGCAACTTGCATACAAGTTTGACTAGTGACAATGAAATTTTGGTTTGCCAAAAAGTTTCCGAAATCGATTTTGGATTTCACTTTTCATTATTTTGGGGGCTAAAAAACGATGTTTTGGTTAGTCTCTGAAAAAATGATTTGTCAAAGTCGAATTTTAAAAGGCAACTTGCATACAAGTTTGACTAGTGACAATGAAATTTTGGTTTGCCAAAAAGTTTCCGAAATCGATTTTGGATCGAACTTTTCATTATTTTGGGGGCTCAAAAACGATGTTTTGGTTAGTCTCTGAAAAAATGATTTGTCAAAGTCGAGTTTTAAAAGGCAACTTGCATACAAGTTTGACTAGTGACAATGAAGTTATGGTTTGCCAAAAAGTTTCCGAAATCGATTTTGGATTTCACTTTTCATTATTTTGGGGGCTCAAAAACGATGTTTTGGTTAGTCTCTGAAAAAATGATTTGTCAAAGTCGAGTTTTAAAAGGCAACTTGCATACAAGTTTGACTAGTGACAATGAAGTTATGGTTTGCCAAAAAGTTTCCGAAATCGATTTTGGATTTCACTTTTCATTATTTTGGGGGCTAAAAAACGATGTTTTGGTTAGTCTCTGAAAAAATGATTTGTCAAAGTCGAATTTTAAAAGGCAACTTGCATACAAGTTTGACTAGTGACAATGAAATTTTGGTTTGCCAAAAAGTTTCCGAAATCGATTTTGGATCGAACTTTTCATTATTTTGGGGCTTAAAAACGATGTTTTGGTTAGTCTCTGAAAAAATGATTTGTCAAAGTCGAATTTTAAAAGGCAACTTGCATACAAGTTTGACTAGTGACAATGAAGTTTTGGTTTGCCAAAAATTTTCCGAAATCGATTTTGGATTTCACTTTTCATTATTTTGGGGGCTTAAAAATGATGTTTTGGTTGGTCTCTGAAAAAATAATTTGTCAAAGTCGAGTTTTAAAAGGCAACTTGCATACAAGTTTGACTAGTGACAATGAAGTTATGGTTTGCCAAAAAGTTTCCGAAATCGATTTTGGATTTCACTTTTCATTATTTTGGGGGCTCAAAAACGATGTTTTGGTTAGTCTCTGAAAAAATGATTTGTCAAAGTCGAGTTTTAAAAGGCAACTTGCATACAAGTTTGACTAGTGACAATGAAGTTATGGTTTGCCAAAAAGTTTCCGAAATCGATTTTGGATTTCACTTTTCATTATTTTGGGGGCTCAAAAACGATATTTTGGTTAGTCTCTGAAAAAATGATTTGTCAAAGTCGAGTTTTAAAAGGCAACTTGCATACAAGTTTGACTAGTGACAATGAAATTTTGGTTTGCCAAAAAGTTTCCGAAATCGATTTTGGATCGAAGTTTTCATTATTTTGGGGGCTTATAAATGATGTTTTGGTTGGTATCTGAAAAAATGATTTGTCAAAGTCGAATTTTAAAAGGCAACTTGCATACAAGTTTGACTAGTGACAATGAAGTTTTGGTTTGCCAAAAATTTTCCGAAATCGATTTTGGATTTCACTTTTCATTATTTTGGGGGATCAAAAATGATGTTTTGGTTGGTCTCTGAAAAAATGATTTGTCAAAGTCGAGTTTTAAAAGGCAACTTGCAGACAAGTTTGACTAGTGACAATGAAATTTTGGTTTGCCAAAAAGTTTCCGAAATCGATTTTGGATTTCACTTTTCATTATTTTGGGGCTTAAAAATGATGTTTTGGTTGGTCTCTGAAAAAATGATTTGTCAAAGTCGAGTCTTAAAAGGCAACTTGCATACAAGTTTGACTAGTGACAATGAAATTTTGGTTTGCCAAAAAGTTTCCGAAATCGATTTTGGATTTCACTTTTCATTATTTTGGGGGCTCAAAAACGATGTTTTGGTTAGTCTCTGAAAAAATGATTTGTCAAAGTCGAATTTTAAAAGGCAACTTGCATACAAGTTTGACTAGTGACAATGAAGTTTTGGTTTGCCAAAAAGTTTCCGAAATCGATTTTGGATTTCACTTTTCATTATTTTGGGGGATCAAAAATGATGTTTTGGTTGGTCTCTGAAAAAATGATTTGTCAAAGTCGAGTTTTAAAAGGCAACTTGCAGACAAGTTTGACTAGTGACAATGAAATTTTGGTTTGCCAAAAAGTTTCCGAAATCGATTTTGGATTTCACTTTTCATTATTTTGGGGGCTCAAAAATGATGTTTTGGTTGGTCTCTGAAAAAATGATTTGTCAAAGTCGAGTTTTAAAAGGCAACTTGCATACAAGTTCGACTAGTGACAATGAAATTTTAGATTGCCAAAAAGTTTCCGAAATCGATTTTGGATTTCACTTTTCATTATTTTGGGGGCTCAAAAATGATGTTTTGGTTGGTCTCTGAAAAAATAATTTGTCAAAGTCGAGTTTTAAAAGGCAACTTGCATACAAGTTTGACTAGTGACAATGAAATTTTGGTTTGCCAAAAAGTTTCCGAAATCGATTTTGGATCGAACTTTTCATTATTTTGGGGGCTTATAAATGATGTTTTGGTTGGTCTCTGAAAAAATGATTTGTCAAAGTCGAGTTTTAAAAGGCAACTTGCAGACAAGTTTGACTAGTGACAATGAAATTTTGGTTTGCCAAAAAGTTTCCGAAATCGATTTTGGATTTCATTTTCCATTATTTTGGGGGCTCAAAAATGATGTTTTGGTTGGTCTCTGAAAAAATGATTTGTCAAAGTCGAGTTTTAAAAGGCAGCTTGCATACAAGTTTGACTAGTGACAATGAAATTTTGGATTGCCAAAAAGTTTCCGAAATCGATTTTGGATTTCACTTTTCATTATTTTGGGGGCTCAAAAATGATGTTTTGGTGGGTCTCTGAAAAAAAATGATTTGTCAAAGTCGAGTTTTAAAAGGCAACTTGCATACAAGTTTGACTAGTGACAATGAAATTTTGGTTTGCCAAAAAGTTTCCGAAATCGATTTTGGATCGAACTTTTCATTATTTTGGGGGCTCAAAAATGATGTTTTGGTTGGTCTCTAAAAAAATGATTTGTCAAAGTCGAGTTTTAAAAGGCAACTTGCATACAAGTTTGACTAGTGACAATGAAGTTTTCGTTTGCCAAAAAGTTTCCGAAATCGATTTTGGATTTCACTTTTCATTATTTTGGGGGCTCAAAAATGATGTTTTGGTTGGTCTCTGAAAAAATGATTTGTCAAAGTCGAGTTTTAAAAGGCAGCTTGCATACAAGTTTGACTAGTGACAATGAAATTTTGGATTGCCAAAAAGTTTCCGAAATCGATTTTGGATCGAACTTTTCATTATTTTGGGGGCTCAAAAATGATGTTTTGGTTGGTCTCTAAAAAAATGATTTGTCAAAGTCGAGTTTTAAACGGCAACTTGCATACAAGTTTGACTAGTGACAATGAAATTTTGGTTTGCCAAAAAGTTTCCGAAATCGATTTTGGATTTCACTTTTCATTATTTTGGGGGCTCAAAAATGATGTTTTGGTTGGTCTCTGAAAAAATGATTTGTCAAAGTCGAGTTTTAAAAGGCAGCTTGCATACAAGTTTGACTAGTGACAATGAAATTTTGGATTGCCAAAAAGTTTCCGAAATCGATTTTGGATTTCACTTTTCATTATTTTGGGGGCTCAAAAATGATGTTTTGGTGGGTCTCTGAAAAAAAATGATTTGTCAAAGTCGAGTTTTAAAAGGCAACTTGCATACAAGTTTGACTAGTGACAATGAAATTTTGGTTTGCCAAAAAGTTTCCGAAAACGATTTTAGATCGAACTTTTCATTATTTTGGGGGCTTAAAAATGATGGTTTGGTTGGTCTCTGAAAAAATGATTTGTCAAAGTCGAGTTTTAAAAGGCAATTTGCATACAAGTTTGACCAGTGACAATGAAATTTTGGTTTGCCAAAAAGTTTCCGAAATCGATTTTGGATTTTACTTTTCATTATTTTGGGGGCTTAAAAATGATGGTTTGGTTGGTCTCTAGAAAAATGATTTGTCAAAGTCGAGTTTTAAAAGGCAACTTGCATACAAGTTTGACTAGTGACAATGAAATTTTGGTTTGACAAAAAGTTTCCGAAATCGATTTTGGATTTTACTTTTCATTATTTTGGGGGCTTAAAAATGATGTTTTGGTTGGTCTCTGAAAAAATGATTTGTCAAAGTCGAGTTTTAAAAGGCAACTTGCATACAAGTTTGACTAGTGACAATGAAATTTTGGATTGCCAAAAAGTTTCCGAAATCGATTTTGGATTTCACTTTTCATTATTTTGGGGGCTTAAAAATGATGTTTTGGTTGGTCTCTGAAAAAATGATTTGTCAAAGTTGAGTTTTTAAAGGCAACTTGCATACAAGTTTGACTAGTGACAATGAAATTTTGGTTTGCCAAAAAGTTTCCGAAATCGATTTTGAATTTCACTTTTCATTATTTTGGGGGCTTAAAAATGATGTTTTGGTTGGTCTCTGAAAAAATGATTTGTCAAAGTCGAGTTTTAAAAGGCAACTTGCATACAAGTTTGACTAGTGACAATGAAATTTTGGATTGCCAAAAAGTTTCCGAAATCGATTTTGGATTTTACTTTTCATTATTTTGGGGGCTCAAAAATGATGTTTTGGTGGGTCTCTGAAAAAAAATGATTTGTCAAAGTCGAGTTTTAAAAGGCAACTTGCATACAAGTTTGACTAGTGACAATGAAATTTTGGTTTGCCAAAAAGTTTCCGAAATCGATTTTGGATCGAACTTTTCATTATTTTGGGGGCTCAAAAATGATGTTTTGGTTGGTCTCTAAAAAAATGATTTGTCAAAGTCGAGTTTTAAAAGGCAGCTTGCATACAAGTTTGACTAGTGACAATGAAATTTTGGTTTGCCAAAAAGTTTCCGAAATCGATTTTGGATTTTACTTTTCATTATTTTGGGGGCTCAAAAATGATGTTTTGGTTGGTCTCTGAAAAAATGATTTGTCAAAGTCGAGTTTTAAAAGGCAGCTTGCATACAAGTTTGACTAGTGACAATGAAATTTTGGATTGCCAAAAAGTTTCCGAAATCGATTTTGGATCGAACTTTTCATTATTTTGGGGGCTCAAAAATGATGTTTTGGTTGGTCTCTAAAAAAATGATTTGTCAAAGTCGAGTTTTAAAAGGCAGCTTGTATACAAGTTTGACTAGTGACAATGAAATTTTGGTTTGCCAAAAAGTTTCCGAAAACGATTTTGGATCGAACTTTTCATTATTTTGGGGGCTCAAAAATGATGTTTTGATTGGTCTCTGAAAAAATGATTTGTCAAAGTCGAGTTTTAAAAGGCAACTTGCATACAAGTTTGACTAGTGACAATGAAATTTTGGTTTGCCAAAAAGTTTCCGAAATCGATTTTGGATCGAACTTTTCATTATTTTGGGGGCTTAAAAATGATGTTTTGGTTGGTCTCTGAAAAAATGATTTGTCAAAGTCGAGTTTTAAAAGGCAACTTGCATACAAGTTTGACTAGTGACAATGAAATTTTGGTTTGCCAAAAAGATTCCGAAAACGATTTTGGATCGAACTTTTCATTATTTTGGGGGCTCAAAAATGATGTTTTGATTGGTCTCTGAAAAAATGATTTGTCAAAGTCGAGTTTTAAAAGGCAACTTGCATACAAGTTTGACTAGTGACAATGAAATTTTGGTTTGCCAAAAAGTTTCCGAAATCGATTTTGGATTTCACTTTTCATTATTTTGGGGGCTCAAAAATGATGTTTTGGTTGGTCTCTGAAAAAATGATTTGTCAAAGTTGAGTTTTAAAAGGCAACTTGCATACAAGTTTGACTAGTGACAATGAAATTTTGGTTTGCCAAAAAGATTCCGAAAACGATTTTGGATCGAACTTTTCATTATTTTGGGGGCTTAAAAATGATGGTTTGGTTGGTCTCTGAAAAAATGATTTGTCAAAGTCGAGTTTTAAAAGGCAACTTGCATACAAGTTTGACTAGTGACAATGAAATTTTGGTTTGCCAAAAAGTTTCCGAAATCGATTTTGGATTTCACTTTTCATTATTTTGGGGGCTCAAAAATGATGTTTTGGTTGGTCTCTGAAAAAATGATTTGTCAAAGTTGAGTTTTAAAAGGCAACTTGCATACAAGTTTGACTAGTGACAATGAAATTTTGGTTTGCCAAAAAGTTTCCGAAATCGATTTTGGATCGAACTTTTCATTATTTTGGGGGCTTAAAAATGATGTTTTGGTTGGTCTCTGAAAAAATGATTTGTCAAAGTCGAGTTTTAAAAGGCAACTTGCATACAAGTTTGACTAGTGACAATGAAATTTTGGTTTGCCAAAAAGATTCCGAAAACGATTTTGGATCGAACTTTTCATTATTTTGGGGGCTTAAAAATGATGGTTTGGTTGGTCTCTGAAAAAATGATTTGTCAAAGTCGAGTTTTAAAAGGCAACTTGCATACAAGTTTGACTAGTGACAATGAAATTTTGGTTTGCCAAAAAGTTTCCGAAATCGATTTTGGATCGAACTTTTCATTATTTTGGGGGCTTAAAAATGATGGTTTGGTTGGTCTCTGAAAAAATGATTTGTCAAAGTCGAGTTTTAAAAGGCAACTTGCATACAAGTTTGACTAGTGACAATGAAATTTTGGTTTGCCAAAAAGTTTCCGAAATCGATTTTGGATCGAACTTTTCATTATTTTGGGGGCTTTAAAATGATGTTTTGGTTGGTCTCTGAAAAAATGATTTGTCAAAGTCGAGTTTTAAAAGGCAACTTGCATACAAGTTTGACTAGTGACAATGAAATTTTGGTTTGCCAAAAAGTTTCCGAAATCGATTTTGGATTTCACTTTTCATTATTTTGGGGGCTCAAAAATGATGTTTTGGTTGGTCTCTGAAAAAATGATTTGTCAAAGTCGAATTTTAAAAGGCATCTTGCATACAAGTTTGACTAGTGACAATGAAATTTTGGTTTGCCAAAATGTTTCCGAAATCGATTTTGGATTTCACTTTTCATTATTTTGGGGGCTTAAAATGATGTTTAGGTGGGTCTCTGAAAAAATGATTTGTCAAAGTCGAGTTTTAAAAGGCAACTTGCATCCAAGTTTGACTAGTGACAATGAAATTTTGGTTTGCCAAAAAGTTTCCGAAATCGATTTTGGATTTCACTTTTCATTATTTTGGGGGCTCAAAAATGATGTTGTGGTTGGTCTCTGAAAAAATGATTTGTCAAAGTCGAGTTTTAGAAGGCAACTTGCATACAAGTTTGACTAGTGACAATGAAATTTTGGTTTGCCAAAAAGTTTCCGAAATCGATTTTGGATTTCACTTTTCATTATTTTGGGGGCTCAAAAATGATGTTTGGTTGGTCTCTGAAAAAATGATTTGTCAAAGTCGAGTTTTAAAAGGCAACTTGCATACAAGTTTGACTAATTACATTGAAATTATGGTTTGCCAAAAAGTTTCCGAAATCGATTTTGGATCGAACTTTTCATTATTTTGGCGGCTCAAAAATGATGTTTCGGTTGCTCTCTGAAAAAATGATTTGACAAAGCCGAGTTTTAAAAGGCAACTTGCATACAAGTTTGACTAGTGAAAATGAAACTTTGGATTGCCAAAAAGTTTCCGAAATCGATTTTGGATCGAACTTTTCATTATTTTGGGGGCTCAAAAATGATGTTTTGGTTGGTCTCTAAAAAAATGATTTGTCAAAGTCGAGTTTTAAAAGGCAACTTGCATACAAGTTTGACTGGTGACAATGAAATTTTGGATTGCCAAAAAGTTTCCGAAATCGATCTTGGATTTCACTTTTCATTATTTTGGGGGCTCAAAAATGATGTTTTGGTTGGTCTCTGAAAAAATGATTTGTCAAAGTCGAGTTTTAAAAGGCAACTTGCATACAAGTTTGACTAGTTACAATGAAATTTTGGATTGCCAAAAAGTTTCCGAAATCGATTTTGGATTTTACTTTTCATTATTTTGGGGGCTCAAAATTGATGTTTTGGTTGGTCTCTAAAAAAATGATTTGTCAAAGTCGAGTTTTAAAGGCAACTTGCATACAAGTTTGACTAGTGACAATGAAATTTTGGTTTGCCAAAAAGTTTCCGAAATCGATTTTGGATTTTACTTTTCATTATTTTGGGGGCTCAAAAATGATGTTTTGGTTGGTCTCTAAAAAAATGATTTGTCAAAGTCGAGTTTTAAAAGGCAGCTTGCATACAAGTTTGACTAGTGACAATGAAATTTTGGATTGCCAAAAAGTTTCCGAAATCGATTTTGGATTTCACTTTTCATTATTTTGGGGGCTCAAAAATGATGTTTTGGTGGGTCTCTGAAAAAAAATGATTTGTCAAAGTCGAGTTTTAAAAGGCAACTTGCATACAAGTTTGACTAGTGACAATGAAATTTTGGTTTGCCAAAAAGTTTCCGAAATCGATTTTGGATCGAACTTTTCATTATTTTGGGGGCTCAAAAATGATGTTTTGGTTGGTCTCTAAAAAAATGATTTGTCAAAGTCGAGTTTTAAAAGGCAGCTTGCATACAAGTTTGACTAGTTACAAAGAAATTTTGGTTTGCCAAAAAGATTCCGAAATCGATTTTGGATTTTACTTTTCATTATTTTGGGGGCTCAAAAATGATGTTTTGGTTGGTCTCTGAAAAAATGATTTGTCAAAGTCGAGTTTTAAAAGGCAGCTTGCATACAAGTTTGACTAGTGACAATGAAATTTTGGATTGCCAAAAAGTTTCCGAAATCGATTTTGGATTTCACTTTTCATTATTTTGGGGGCTCAAAAATGATGTTTTGGTGGGTCTCTGAAAAAAAATGATTTGTCAAAGTCGAGTTTTAAAAGGCAACTTGCATACAAGTTTGACTAGTGACAATGAAATTTTGGTTTGCCAAAAAGTTTCCGAAATCGATTTTGGATCGAACTTTTCATTATTTTGGGGGCTCAAAAATGATGTTTTGGTTGGTCTCTAAAAAAATGATTTGTCAAAGTCGAGTTTTAAAAGGCAACTTGCATACAAGTTTGACTAGTGACAATGAAGTTTTCGTTTGCCAAAAAGTTTCCGAAATCGATTTTGGATTTCACTTTTCATTATTTTGGGGGCTCAAAAATGATGTTTTGGTTGGTCTCTGAAAAAATGATTTGTCAAAGTCGAGTTTTAAAAGGCAGCTTGCATACAAGTTTGACTAGTGACAATGAAATTTTGGATTGCCAAAAAGTTTCCGAAATCGATTTTGGATTTCACTTTTCATTATTTTGGGGGCTCAAAAATGATGTTTTGGTGGGTCTCTGAAAAAAAATGATTTGTCAAAGTCGAGTTTTAAACGGCAACTTGCATACAAGTTTGACTAGTGACAATGAAATTTTGGTTTGCCAAAAAGTTTCCGAAATCGATTTTGGATTTCACTTTTCATTATTTTGGGGGCTCAAAAATGATGTTTTGGTTGGTCTCTGAAAAAATGATTTGTCAAAGTCGAGTTTTAAAAGGCAGCTTGCATACAAGTTTGACTAGTGACAATGAAATTTTGGATTGCCAAAAAGTTTCCGAAATCGATTTTGGATTTCACTTTTCATTATTTTGGGGGCTCAAAAATGATGTTTTGGTGGGTCTCTGAAAAAAAATGATTTGTCAAAGTCGAGTTTTAAAAGGCAACTTGCATACAAGTTTGACTAGTGACAATGAAATTTTGGTTTGCCAAAAAGTTTCCGAAAACGATTTTAGATCGAACTTTTCATTATTTTGGGGGCTTAAAAATGATGGTTTGGTTGGTCTCTGAAACAATGATTTGTCAAAGTCGAGTTTTAAAAGGCAATTTGCATACAAGTTTGACCAGTGACAATGAAATTTTGGTTTGCCAAAAAGTTTCCGAAATCGATTTTGGATTTTACTTTTCATTATTTTGGGGGCTTAAAAATGATGGTTTGGTTGGTCTCTAGAAAAATGATTTGTCAAAGTCGAGTTTTAAAAGGCAACTTGCATACAAGTTTGACTAGTGACAATGAAATTTTGGTTTGACAAAAAGTTTCCGAAATCGATTTTGGATTTTACTTTTCATTATTTTGGGGGCTTAAAAATGATGTTTTGGTTGGTCTCTGAAAAAATGATTTGTCAAAGTCGAGTTTTAAAAGGCAACTTGCATACAAGTTTGACTAGTGACAATGAAATTTTGGATTGCCAAAAAGTTTCCGAAATCGATTTTGGATTTCACTTTTCATTATTTTGGGGGCTTAAAAATGATGTTTTGGTTGGTCTCTGAAAAAATGATTTGTCAAAGTTGAGTTTTTAAAGGCAACTTGCATACAAGTTTGACTAGTGACAATGAAATTTTGGTTTGCCAAAAAGTTTCCGAAATCGATTTTGAATTTCACTTTTCATTATTTTGGGGGCTTAAAAATGATGTTTTGGTTGGTCTCTGAAAAAATGATTTGTCAAAGTCGAGTTTTAAAAGGCAACTTGCATACAAGTTTGACTAGTGACAATGAAATTTTGGATTGCCAAAAAGTTTCCGAAATCGATTTTGGATTTTACTTTTCATTATTTTGGGGGCTCAAAAATGATGTTTTGGTGGGTCTCTGAAAAAAAAATGATTTGTCAAAGTCGAGTTTTAAAAGGCAACTTGCATACAAGTTTGACTAGTGACAATGAAATTTTGGTTTGCCAAAAAGTTTCCGAAATCGATTTTGGATCGAACTTTTCATTATTTTGGGGGCTCAAAAATGATGTTTTGGTTGGTCTCTAAAAAAATGATTTGTCAAAGTCGAGTTTTAAAAGGCAGCTTGCATACAAGTTTGACTAGTGACAATGAAATTTTGGTTTGCCAAAAAGTTTCCGAAATCGATTTTGGATTTTACTTTTCATTATTTTGGGGGCTCAAAAATGATGTTTTGGTTGGTCTCTGAAAAAATGATTTGTCAAAGTCGAGTTTTAAAAGGCAGCTTGCATACAAGTTTGACTAGTGACAATGAAATTTTGGATTGCCAAAAAGTTTCCGAAATCGATTTTGGATTTCACTTTTCATTATTTTGGGGGCTCAAAAATGATGTTTTGGTGGGTCTCTGAAAAAAAATGATTTGTCAAAGTCGAGTTTTAAAAGGCAACTTGCATACAAGTTTGACTAGTGACAATGAAGTTTTCGTTTGCCAAAAAGTTTCCGAAATCGATTTTGGATTTCACTTTTCATTATTTTGGGGGCTCAAAAATGATGTTTTGGTTGGTCTCTGAAAAAATGATTTGTCAAAGTCGAGTTTTAAAAGGCAGCTTGCATACAAGTTTGACTAGTGACAATGAAATTTTGGATTGCCAAAAAGTTTCCGAAATCGATTTTGGATTTCACTTTTCATTATTTTGGGGGCTCAAAAATGATGTTTTGGTGGGTCTCTGAAAAAAAATGATTTGTCAAAGTCGAGTTTTAAACGGCAACTTGCATACAAGTTTGACTAGTGACAATGAAATTTTGGTTTGCCAAAAAGTTTCCGAAATCGATTTTGGATTTCACTTTTCATTATTTTGGGGGCTCAAAAATGATGTTTTGGTTGGTCTCTGAAAAAATGATTTGTCAAAGTCGAGTTTTAAAAGGCAGCTTGCATACAAGTTTGACTAGTGACAATGAAATTTTGGATTGCCAAAAAGTTTCCGAAATCGATTTTGGATTTCACTTTTCATTATTTTGGGGGCTCAAAAATGATGTTTTGGTGGGTCTCTGAAAAAAAATGATTTGTCAAAGTCGAGTTTTAAAAGGCAACTTGCATACAAGTTTGACTAGTGACAATGAAATTTTGGTTTGCCAAAAAGTTTCCGAAAACGATTTTAGATCGAACTTTTCATTATTTTGGGGGCTTAAAAATGATGGTTTGGTTGGTCTCTGAAAAAATGATTTGTCAAAGTCGAGTTTTAAAAGGCAATTTGCATACAAGTTTGACCAGTGACAATGAAATTTTGGTTTGCCAAAAAGTTTCCGAAATCGATTTTGGATTTTACTTTTCATTATTTTGGGGGCTTAAAAATGATGTTTTGGTTGGTCTCTAAAAAAATGATTTGTCAAAGTCGAGTTTTAAAAGGCAACTTGCATACAAGTTTGACTAGTGACATTGAAATTTTGGATTGCCAAAAAGTTTCCGAAATCGATTTTGGATTTCACTTTTCATTATTTTGGGGGCTTAAAAATGATGGTTTGGTTGGTCTCTGAAAAAATGATTTGTCAAAGTCGAGTTTTAAAAGGCAACTTGCATACAAGTTTGACTAGTGACAATGAAATTTTGGTTTGCCAAAAAGTTTCCGAAATCGATTTTGGATTTCACTTTTCATTTTTTTGGGGGCTCAAAAATGATGTTTTGGTTGGTCTCTGAAAAAATGATTTGTCAAAGTCGAGTTTTAAAAGGCAACTTGCATACAAGTTTGACTAGTGACAATGAAATTTTGGTTTGCCAAAAAGTTTCCGAAATCGATTTTGAATTTCACTTTTCATTATTTTGGGGGCTTAAAAATGATGTTTTGGTTGGTCTCTGAAAAAATGATTTGTCAAAGTCGAGTTTTAAAAGGCAACTTGCATACAAGTTTGACTAGTGACAATGAAATTTTGGATTGCCAAAAAGTTTCCGAAATCGATTTTGGATTTCACTTTTCATTATTTTGGGGGCTTAAAAATGATGGTTTGGTTGGTCTCTGAAAAAATGATTTGTCAAAGTCGAGTTTTCAAAGGCAACTTGCATACAAGTTTGACTAGTGACAATGAAATTTTGGTTTGCCAAAAAGTTTCTGAAATCGATTTTGGATTTCATTTTTCATTATTTTGGGGGCTCAAAAATGATGTTTTGGTTGGTCTCTGAAAAAATGATTTGTCAAAGTCGAGTTTTAAAAGGCAACTTGCATACAAGTTTGACTAGTGACAATGAAATTTTGGATTGCCAAAAAGTTTCCGAAATCGATTTTGGATTTCACTTTTCATTATTTTGGGGGCTCAAAAATGATGTTTTGGTGGGTCTCTGAAAAAAAATGATTTGTCAAAGTCGAGTTTTAAACGGCAACTTGCATACAAGTTTGACTAGTGACAATGAAATTTTGGATTGCCAAAAAGTTTCCGAAATCGATTTTGGATTTTACTTTTCATTATTTTGGGGGCTTAAAAATGATGTTTTGGTTGGTCTCTAAAAAAATGATTTGTCAAAGTCGAGTTTTAAAAGGCAACTTGCATACAAGTTTGACTAGTGACATTGAAATTTTGGATTGCCAAAAAGTTTCCGAAATCGATTTTGGATTTCACTTTTCATTATTTTGGGGGCTTAAAAATGATGGTTTGGTTGGTCTCTGAAAAAATGATTTGTCAAAGTCGAGTTTTCAAAGGCAACTTGCATACAAGTTTGACTAGTGACAATGAAATTTTGGTTTGCCAAAAAGTTTCCGAAATCGATTTTGGATTTCACTTTTCATTTTTTTGGGGGCTCAAAAATGATGTTTTGGTTGGTCTCTGAAAAAATGATTTGTCAAAGTCGAGTTTTAAAAGGCAATTTGCATACAAGTTTGACCAGTGACAATGAAATTTTGGTTTGCCAAAAAGTTTCCGAAATCGATTTTGGATTTTACTTTTCATTATTTTGGGGGCTTAAAAATGATGGTTTGGTTGGTCTCTAGAAAAATGATTTGTCAAAGTCGAGTTTTAAAAGGCAACTTGCATACAAGTTTGACTAGTGACAATGAAATTTTGGTTTGACAAAAAGTTTCCGAAATCGATTTTGGATTTTACTTTTCATTATTTTGGGGGCTTAAAAATGATGTTTTGGTTGGTCTCTGAAAAAATGATTTGTCAAAGTCGAGTTTTAAAAGGCAACTTGCATACAAGTTTGACTAGTGACAATGAAATTTTGGATTGCCAAAAAGTTTCCGAAATCGATTTTGGATTTCACTTTTCATTATTTTGGGGGCTTAAAAATGATGTTTTGGTTGGTCTCTGAAAAAATGATTTGTCAAAGTTGAGTTTTTAAAGGCAACTTGCATACAAGTTTGACTAGTGACAATGAAATTTTGGATTGCCAAAAAGTTTCCGAAATCGATTTTGAATTTCACTTTTCATTATTTTGGGGGCTTAAAAATGATGTTTTGGTTGGTCTCTGAAAAAATGATTTGTCAAAGTCGAGTTTTAAAAGGCAACTTGCATACAAGTTTGACTAGTGACAATGAAATTTTGGATTGCCAAAAAGTTTCCGAAATCGATTTTGGATTTTACTTTTCATTATTTTGGGGGCTCAAAAATGATGTTTTGGTGGGTCTCTGAAAAAAAATGATTTGTCAAAGTCGAGTTTTAAAAGGCAACTTGCATACAAGTTTGACTAGTGACAATGAAATTTTGGTTTGCCAAAAAGTTTCCGAAATCGATTTTGGATCGAACTTTTCATTATTTTGGGGGCTCAAAAATGATGTTTTGGTTGGTCTCTAAAAAAATGATTTGTCAAAGTCGAGTTTTAAAAGGCAGCTTGCATACAAGTTTGACTAGTGACAATGAAATTTTGGTTTGCCAAAAAGTTTCCGAAATCGATTTTGGATTTTACTTTTCATTATTTTGGGGGCTCAAAAATGATGTTTTGGTTGGTCTCTGAAAAAATGATTTGTCAAAGTCGAGTTTTAAAAGGCAGCTTGCATACAAGTTTGACTAGTGACAATGAAATTTTGGATTGCCAAAAAGTTTCCGAAATCGATTTTGGATTTCACTTTTCATTATTTTGGGGGCTCAAAAATGATGTTTTGGTGGGTCTCTGAAAAAAAATGATTTGTCAAAGTCGAGTTTTAAAAGGCAACTTGCATACAAGTTTGACTAGTGACAATGAAGTTTTCGTTTGCCAAAAAGTTTCCGAAATCGATTTTGGATTTCACTTTTCATTATTTTGGGGGCTCAAAAATGATGTTTTGGTTGGTCTCTGAAAAAATGATTTGTCAAAGTCGAGTTTTAAAAGGCAGCTTGCATACAAGTTTGACTAGTGACAATGAAATTTTGGATTGCCAAAAAGTTTCCGAAATCGATTTTGGATTTCACTTTTCATTATTTTGGGGGCTCAAAAATGATGTTTTGGTGGGTCTCTGAAAAAAAATGATTTGTCAAAGTCGAGTTTTAAACGGCAACTTGCATACAAGTTTGACTAGTGACAATGAAATTTTGGTTTGCCAAAAAGTTTCCGAAATCGATTTTGGATTTCACTTTTCATTATTTTGGGGGCTCAAAAATGATGTTTTGGTTGGTCTCTGAAAAAATGATTTGTCAAAGTCGAGTTTTAAAAGGCAGCTTGCATACAAGTTTGACTAGTGACAATGAAATTTTGGATTGCCAAAAAGTTTCCGAAATCGATTTTGGATTTCACTTTTCATTATTTTGGGGGCTCAAAAATGATGTTTTGGTGGGTCTCTGAAAAAAAATGATTTGTCAAAGTCGAGTTTTAAAAGGCAACTTGCATACAAGTTTGACTAGTGACAATGAAATTTTGGTTTGCCAAAAAGTTTCCGAAAACGATTTTAGATCGAACTTTTCATTATTTTGGGGGCTTAAAAATGATGGTTTGGTTGGTCTCTGAAAAAATGATTTGTCAAAGTCGAGTTTTAAAAGGCAATTTGCATACAAGTTTGACCAGTGACAATGAAATTTTGGTTTGCCAAAAAGTTTCCGAAATCGATTTTGGATTTTACTTTTCATTATTTTGGGGGCTTAAAAATGATGTTTTGGTTGGTCTCTAAAAAAATGATTTGTCAAAGTCGAGTTTTAAAAGGCAACTTGCATACAAGTTTGACTAGTGACATTGAAATTTTGGATTGCCAAAAAGTTTCCGAAATCGATTTTGGATTTCACTTTTCATTATTTTGGGGGCTTAAAAATGATGGTTTGGTTGGTCTCTGAAAAAATGATTTGTCAAAGTCGAGTTTTCAAAGGCAACTTGCATACAAGTTTGACTAGTGACAATGAAATTTTGGTTTGCCAAAAAGTTTCCGAAATCGATTTTGGATTTCACTTTTCATTTTTTTGGGGGCTCAAAAATGATGTTTTGGTTGGTCTCTGAAAAAATGATTTGTCAAAGTCGAGTTTTAAAAGGCAACTTGCATACAAGTTTGACTAGTGACAATGAAATTTTGGTTTGCCAAAAAGTTTCCGAAATCGATTTTGAATTTCACTTTTCATTATTTTGGGGGCTTAAAAATGATGTTTTGGTTGGTCTCTGAAAAAATGATTTGTCAAAGTCGAGTTTTAAAAGGCAACTTGCATACAAGTTTGACTAGTGACAATGAAATTTTGGATTGCCAAAAAGTTTCCGAAATCGATTTTGGATTTCACTTTTCATTATTTTGGGGGCTTAAAAATGATGGTTTGGTTGGTCTCTGAAAAAATGATTTGTCAAAGTCGAGTTTTCAAAGGCAACTTGCATACAAGTTTGACTAGTGACAATGAAATTTTGGTTTGCCAAAAAGTTTCCGAAATCGATTTTGGATTTCACTTTTCATTTTTTTGGGGGCTCAAAAATGATGTTTTGGTTGGTCTCTGAAAAAATGATTTGTCAAAGTCGAGTTTTAAAAGGCAACTTGCATACAAGTTTGACTAGTGACAATGAAATTTTGGTTTGCCAAAAAGTTTCTGAAATCGATTTTGGATTTCATTTTTCATTATTTTGGGGGCTCAAAAATGATGTTTTGGTTGGTCTCTGAAAAAATGATTTGTCAAAGTCGAGTTTTAAAAGGCAACTTGCATACAAGTTTGACTAGTGACAATGAAATTTTGGTTGCCAAAAAGTTTCCGAAATCGATTTTGGATTTCACTTTTCATTATTTTGGGGGCTAAAAAATGATGGTTTGGTTGGTCTCTGAAAAAATAATTTGTCAAAGTCGAGTTTTAAAAGGCAACTTGCATACAAGTTTGACTAGTGACAATGAAATTTTGGATTGCCAAAAAGTTTCCGAAATCGATTTTGGATTTCACTTTTCATTATTTTGGGGGCTTAAAAATGATGTTTCGGTTGGCCTCTGAAAAATGATTTGTCAAAGTCGAGTTTTAAAAGGCAACTTGCATACAAGTTTGACTAGTGACAATGAAATTTTGGATTGCCAAAAAGTTTCCGAAATCGATTTTGGATTTCACTTTTCATTATTTTGGGGGCTCAAAAATGATGTTTTGGTTGGTCTCTGAAAAAATGATTTGTCAAAGTCGAGTTTCAAAAGGCAGCTTGCATACAAGTTTGAAAAGTTACTTTAAAATTTAGGATTGCCAAAAAGTTTCTGAAATCGATTTTGGATTTCACTTTCCATTATTTTGGGGGCTTAAAAATGATGTTTTGGTTGGTCTCTGAAAAAATGATTTGTCAAAGTCGAGTTTTAAAAGGCAACTTGCATACAAGTTTGACTAGTGACAATGAAATTTTGGTTTGCCAAAAAGTTTCCGAAATCGATTTTGGATCGAACTTTTCATTATTTTGGGGGCTCAAAAATGATGTTTTGGTTGGTCTCTGAAAAAATGATTTGTCAAAGTCGAGTTTTAAAAGGCAACTTGCATACAAGTTTGACTAGTGACAATGACATTTTGGTTTGCCAAAAAGTTTCCGAAATCGATTTTGGATTTCACTTTTCATTATTTTGGGGGCTTAAAAATTATGTTTTGGTTGGTCTCTGAAAAAATGATTTGTCAAAGTCGAGTTTTAAAAGGCAACTTGCATACAAGTTTGACTAGTGACAATGAAATTTTGGTTTGCCAAAAAGTTTCCGAAATCGATTTTGGATCGAACTTTTCATTATTTTGGGGGCTCAAAAATGATGTTTTGGTTGGTCTCTGAAGAAATGATTTGTCAAAGTCGAGTTTTAAAAGGCAACTTGCATACAAGTTTGACTAGTGACAATGACATTTTGGTTTGCCAAAAAGTTTCCGAAATCGATTTTGGATTTCACTTTTCATTATTTTGGGGGCTTAAAAATGATGGTGTGGTTGGTCTCTGAAAAAATGATTTGTCAAAGTCGAGTTTTAAAAGGCAACTTGCATACAAGTTTGACTAGTGACAATGAAATTTTGGTTTGCCAAAAAGTTTCCGAAATCGATTTTGGATTTCACTTTTCATTATTTTGGGGGCTCAAAAATGATGTTTTGGTTGGTCTCTGAAAAAATGATTTGTCAAAGTCGAGTTTTAAAAGGCAACTTGCATACAAGTTTGACCAGTGACAATGAAATTTTGGTTTTCCAAAAAGTTTCCGAAATCGATTTTGGATCGAACTTTTCATTATTTTGGGGGCTCAAAAATGATGTTTTGGTTGGTCTCTGAAAAAATGATTTGTCAAAGTCGAGTTTCAAAAGGCAGCTTGCATACAAGTTTGAAAAGTTATTTTAAAATTTAGGATTGCCAAAAAGTTTCTGAAATCGATTTTGGATTTCACTTTTCATTATTTTGGGGGCTCAAAAATAATGTTTTGGTTGGTCTCTGAAAAAATGATTTGTCAAAGTCGAGTTTTAAAAGGCAACTTGCATACAAGTTTGACTAGTGACAATGAAATTTTGGTTTGCCAAAAAGTTTCCGAAATCGATTTTGGATTTCACTTTTCATTATTTTGGGGGCTTAAAAATGATGGTTTGGTTGGTCTCTGAAAAAATGATTTGTCAAAGTCGAGTTTTAAAAGGCAACTTGCATACAAGTTTGACTAGTGACAATGAAATTTTGGTTTGCCAAAAAGTTTCCGAAATCGATTTTGGATCGAACTTTTCATTATTTTGGGGGCTCAAAAATGATGTTTTGGTTGGTCTCTGAAAAAATGATTTGTCAAAGTCGAGTTTTAAAAGGCAACTTGCATACAAGTTTGACTAGTTACATTGAAATTTTGGTTTGCCAAAATGTTTCCGAAATCGATTTTGTATTTCACTTTTCATTATTTTGGGGGCTCAAAAATGATGTTTCGGTTGGCCTCTGAAAAAATGATTTGACAAAGCCGAGTTTTAAAAGGCAACTTGCATACAAGTTTGACTAGTGAAAATGAAATTTTGGATTGCCAAAAAGTTTCCGAAATCGATTTTGGATTTTACTTTTCATTATTTTGTGGGCTCAAAAATGATGTTTTGGTTGGTCTCTAAAAAAATGATTTGTCAAAGTCGAGTTTTAAAAGGCAACTTGCATACAAGTTTGACTGGTGACAATGAAATTTTGGTTTGCCAAAAAGTTTCCGAAATCGATCTTGGATTTCACTTTTCATTATTTTGGGGGCTCAAAAATGATGTTTTGGTTGGTCTCTGAAAAAATGATTTGTCAAAGTCGAGTTTTAAAAGGCAACTTGCATACAAGTTTGACTAGTTACAATGAAATTTTGGATTGCCAAAAAGTTTCCGAAATCGATTTTGGATCTTACTTTTCATTATTTTGGGGGCTCAAAAATGATGTTTTGGTTGGTCTCTAAAAAAATGATTTGTCAAAGTCGAGTTTTAAAAGGCAGCTTGCATACAAGTTTGACTAGTGACAATGAAATTTTGGTTTGCCAAAAAGTTTCCGAAATCGTTTTTGGATTTTACTTTTCATTATTTTGGGGGCTCAAAAATGATGTTTTGGTTGGTCTCTGAAAAAATGATTTGTCAAAGTCGAGTTTTAAAAGGCAGCTTGCATACAAGTTTGGCTAGTGACAATGAAATTTTGGATTGCCAAAAAGTTTCCGAAATCGATTTTGGATTTCACTTTTCATTATTTTGGGGGCTCAAAAATGATGTTTTGGTGGGTCTCTGAAAAAATCATTTGTCAAAGTCGAGTTTTAAAAGGCAACTTGCATACAAGTTTGACTAGTGACAAAGAAATTTTGGTTTGCCAAAAAGTTTCCGAAATCGATTTTGGATCGAACTTTTCATTATTTTGGGGGCTCAAAAATGATGTTTTGGTTGGTCTCTAAAAAACTGATATGTCAACGTCGAGTTTTAAAAGGCAGCTTGCATACAAGTTTGACTAGTTACAATGAAATTTTGGTTTGCCAAAAAGTTTCCGAAATCGATTTTGGATTTTACTTTTCATTATTTTGGGGGCTCAAAAATGATGTTTTGGTTGGTCTCTGAAAAAATGATTTGTCAAAGTCGAGTTTTAAAAGGCAGCTTGCATACAAGTTTGACTAGTGACAATGAAATTTTGGTTTGCCAAAAAGTTTCCGAAATCGATTTTGGATTTCACTTTTCATTATTTTGGGGGCTCAAAAATGATGTTTTGGTGGGTCTCTGAATAAAAATGATTTGTCAAAGTCGAGTTTTAAAAGGCAACTTGCATACAAGTTTGACTAGTGACAATGAAATTTTGGTTTGCCAAAAAGTTTCCGAAATCGATTTTGGATTTCACTTTTCATTATTTTGGGGGCTCAAAAATGATGTTTTGGTTGGTCTCTAAAAAAATGATTTGTCAAAGTCGAGTTTTAAAAGGCAGCTTGCATACAAGTTTGACTAGTTACAATGAAATTTTGGTTTGCCAAAAAGTTTCCGAAATCGATTTTGGATTTTACTTTTCATTATTTTGGGGGCTCAAAAATGATGTTTTGGTTGGTCTCTGAAAAAATGATTTGTCAAAGTCGAGTTTTAAAAGGCAACTTGCATACAAGTTTGACTAGTAACAATGAAATTTTGGATTGCCAAAAAGTTTCCGAAATCGATTTTGGATTTCACTTTTCATTATTTTGGGGGCTCAAAAATGATGTTTTGGTTGGTCTCTAAAAAAAAATTATTTGTCAAAGTCGAGTTTTAAAAGGCAACTTGCATACAAGTTTGACTAGTGACAATGAAATTTTGGTTTGCCAAAAAGTTTCCGAAATCGATTTTGGATTTTACTTTTCATTATTTTGGGGGCTCAAAAATGATGTTTTGGTTGGTCTCTAAAAAAATGATTTGTCAAAGTCGAATTTTAATAGGCAACTTGCATACAAGTTTGACTAGTTACAATGAAATTTTGGTTTGCCAAAAAGTTTCCGAAATCGATTTTGGATTTTACTTTCATTATTTTGGGGGCTCAAAAATGATGTTTTGGTTGGTCTCTGAAAAAATGATTTGTCAAAGTCGAGTTTTAAAAGGCAACTTGCATACAAGTTTGACTAGTAACAATGAAATTTTGGATTGCCAAAAAGTTTCCGAAATCGATTTTGGATTTCACTTTTCATTATTTTGGGGGCTCAAAAATGATGTTTTGGTTGGTCTCTGAAAAAAAATGATTTGTCAAAGTCGAGTTTTAAAAGGCAACTTGCATACAAGTTTGACTAGTGACAATGAAATTTTGGTTTGCCAAAAAGTTTCCGAAATCGATTTTGGATTTCACTTTTCATTATTTTGGGGGCTCAAAAATGATGTTTTGGTTGGTCTCTAAAAAAATGATTTGTCAAAGTCGAGTTTTAAAAGGCAACTTGCATACAAGTTTGACTAGTTACAATGAAATTTTGGTTTGCCAAAAAGTTTCCGAAATCGATTTTGGATTTCACTTTTCATTATTTTGGGGGCTCAAAAATGATGTTTTGGTTGGTCTCTAAAAAAATGATTTGTCAAAGTCGAGTTTTAAAAGGCAGCTTGCATACAAGTTTGACTAGTGACAATGAAATTTTGGTTTGCCAAAAAGTTTCCGAAATCGTTTTTGGATTTTACTTTTCATTATTTTGGGGGCTCAAAAATGATGTTTTGGTTGGTCTCTGAAAAAATGATTTGTCAAAGTCGAGTTTTAAAAGGCAGCTTGCATACAAGTTTGGCTAGTGACAATGAAATTTTGGATTGCCAAAAAGTTTCCGAAATCGATTTTGGATTTCACTTTTCATTATTTTGGGGGGCTCAAAAATGATGTTTTGGTGGGTCTCTGAAAAAATCATTTGTCAAAGTCGAGTTTTAAAAGGCAACTTGCATACAAGTTTGACTAGTGACAAAGAAATTTTGGTTTGCCAAAAAGTTTCCGAAATCGATTTTGGATCGAACTTTTCATTATTTTGGGGGCTCAAAAATGATGTTTTGGTTGGTCTCTAAAAAACTGATATGTCAACGTCGAGTTTTAAAAGGCAGCTTGCATACAAGTTTGACTAGTTACAATGAAATTTTGGTTTGCCAAAAAGTTTCCGAAATCGATTTTGGATTTTACTTTTCATTATTTTGGGGGCTCAAAAATGATGTTTTGGTTGGTCTCTGAAAAAATGATTTGTCAAAGTCGAGTTTTAAAAGGCAGCTTGCATACAAGTTTGACTAGTGACAATGAAATTTTGGTTTGCCAAAAAGTTTCCGAAATCGATTTTGGATTTCACTTTTCATTATTTTGGGGGCTCAAAAATGATGTTTTGGTGGGTCTCTGAATAAAAATGATTTGTCAAAGTCGAGTTTTAAAAGGCAACTTGCATACAAGTTTGACTAGTGACAATGAAATTTTGGTTTGCCAAAAAGTTTCCGAAATCGATTTTGGATTTCACTTTTCATTATTTTGGGGGCTCAAAAATGATGTTTTGGTTGGTCTCTAAAAAAATGATTTGTCAAAGTCGAGTTTTAAAAGGCAGCTTGCATACAAGTTTGACTAGTTACAATGAAATTTTGGTTTGCCAAAAAGTTTCCGAAATCGATTTTGGATTTTACTTTTCATTATTTTGGGGGCTCAAAAATGATGTTTTGGTTGGTCTCTGAAAAAATGATTTGTCAAAGTCGAGTTTTAAAAGGCAACTTGCATACAAGTTTGACTAGTAACAATGAAATTTTGGATTGCCAAAAAGTTTCCGAAATCGATTTTGGATTTCACTTTTCATTATTTTGGGGGCTCAAAAATGATGTTTTGGTTGGTCTCTAAAAAAAAATTATTTGTCAAAGTCGAGTTTTAAAAGGCAACTTGCATACAAGTTTGACTAGTGACAATGAAATTTTGGTTTGCCAAAAAGTTTCCGAAATCGATTTTGGATTTTACTTTTCATTATTTTGGGGGCTCAAAAATGATGTTTTGGTTGGTCTCTAAAAAAATGATTTGTCAAAGTCGAATTTTAATAGGCAACTTGCATACAAGTTTGACTAGTTACAATGAAATTTTGGTTTGCCAAAAAGTTTCCGAAATCGATTTTGGATTTTACTTTCATTATTTTGGGGGCTCAAAAATGATGTTTTGGTTGGTCTCTGAAAAAATGATTTGTCAAAGTCGAGTTTTAAAAGGCAACTTGCATACAAGTTTGACTAGTAACAATGAAATTTTGGATTGCCAAAAAGTTTCCGAAATCGATTTTGGATTTCACTTTTCATTATTTTGGGGGCTCAAAAATGATGTTTTGGTTGGTCTCTGAAAAAAAATGATTTGTCAAAGTCGAGTTTTAAAAGGCAACTTGCATACAAGTTTGACTAGTGACAATGAAATTTTGGTTTGCCAAAAAGTTTCCGAAATCGATTTTGGATTTCACTTTTCATTATTTTGGGGGCTCAAAAATGATGTTTTGGTTGGTCTCTAAAAAAATGATTTGTCAAAGTCGAGTTTTAAAAGGCA
This sequence comes from Anopheles marshallii, assembly GCF_943734725.1. Lineage (NCBI taxonomy): Eukaryota > Metazoa > Arthropoda > Insecta > Diptera > Culicidae > Anopheles > Anopheles marshallii. The sequence continues at coordinate 35,853 of NW_026525896.1, read as the reverse complement.
ACTTGCATACAAGTTTGACTAGTTACAATGAAATTTTGGTTTGCCAAAAAGTTTCCGAAATCGATTTTGGATTTCACTTTTCATTATTTTGGGGGCTCAAAAATGATGTTTTGGTTGGTCTCTGAAAAAATGATTTGTCAAAGTCGAGTTTTAAAAGGCAACTTGCATACAAGTTTGACTAGTAACAATGAAATTTTGGATTGCCAAAAAGTTTCCGAAATCGATTTTGGATTTTACTTTCATTATTTTGTGGGCTCAAAAATGATGTTTTGGTTGGTCTCTAAAAAAATGATTTGTCAAAGTCGAGTTTTAAAAGGCAACTTGCATACAAGTTTGACTGGTGACAATGAAATTTTGGTTTGCCAAAAAGTTTCCGAAATCGATTTTGGATCGAACTTTTCATTATTTTGGGGGCTCAAAAATGATGTTTTGGTTGGTCTCTGAAAAAATGATTTGTCAAAGTCGAGTTTTAAAAGGCAACTTGCATACAAGTTTGACTAGTGACAATGACATTTTGGTTTGCCAAAAAGTTTCCGAAATCGATTTTGGATTTCACTTTTCATTATTTTGGGGGCTTAAAAATTATGTTTTGGTTGGTCTCTGAAAAAATGATTTGTCAAAGTCGAGTTTTAAAAGGCAACTTGCATACAAGTTTGACTAGTGACAATGAAATTTTGGTTTGCCAAAAAGTTTCCGAAATCGATTTTGGATCGAACTTTTCATTATTTTGGGGGCTCAAAAATGATGTTTTGGTTGGTCTCTGAAGAAATGATTTGTCAAAGTCGAGTTTTAAAAGGCAACTTGCATACAAGTTTGACTAGTGACAATGACATTTTGGTTTGCCAAAAAGTTTCCGAAATCGATTTTGGATTTCACTTTTCATTATTTTGGGGGCTTAAAAATGATGGTGTGGTTGGTCTCTGAAAAAATGATTTGTCAAAGTCGAGTTTTAAAAGGCAACTTGCATACAAGTTTGACTAGTGACAATGAAATTTTGGTTTGCCAAAAAGTTTCCGAAATCGATTTTGGATTTCACTTTTCATTATTTTGGGGGCTCAAAAATGATGTTTTGGTTGGTCTCTGAAAAAATGATTTGTCAAAGTCGAGTTTTAAAAGGCAACTTGCATACAAGTTTGACCAGTGACAATGAAATTTTGGTTTTCCAAAAAGTTTCCGAAATCGATTTTGGATCGAACTTTTCATTATTTTGGGGGCTCAAAAATGATGTTTTGGTTGGTCTCTGAAAAAATGATTTGTCAAAGTCGAGTTTCAAAAGGCAGCTTGCATACAAGTTTGACTAGTGACAATGAAATTTTGGTTTGCCAAAAAGTTTCCGAAATCGATTTTGGATTTCACTTTTCATTATTTTGGGGGCTTAAAAATGATGGTTTGGTTGGTCTCTGAAAAAATGATTTGTCAAAGTCGAGTTTTAAAAGGCAACTTGCATACAAGTTTGACTAGTGACAATGAAATTTTGGTTTGCCAAAAAGTTTCCGAAATCGATTTTGGATCGAACTTTTCATTATTTTGGGGGCTCAAAAATGATGTTTTGGTTGGTCTCTGAAAAAATGATTTGTCAAAGTCGAGTTTTAAAAGGCAACTTGCATACAAGTTTGACTAGTTACATTGAAATTTTGGTTTGCCAAAATGTTTCCGAAATCGATTTTGTATTTCACTTTTCATTATTTTGGGGGCTCAAAAATGATGTTTCGGTTGGCCTCTGAAAAAATGATTTGACAAAGCCGAGTTTTAAAAGGCAACTTGCATACAAGTTTGACTAGTGAAAATGAAATTTTGGATTGCCAAAAAGTTTCCGAAATCGATTTTGGATTTTACTTTTCATTATTTTGTGGGCTCAAAAATGATGTTTTGGTTGGTCTCTAAAAAAATGATTTGTCAAAGTCGAGTTTTAAAAGGCAACTTGCATACAAGTTTGACTGGTGACAATGAAATTTTGGTTTGCCAAAAAGTTTCCGAAATCGATCTTGGATTTCACTTTTCATTATTTTGGGGGCTCAAAAATGATGTTTTGGTTGGTCTCTGAAAAAATGATTTGTCAAAGTCGAGTTTTAAAAGGCAACTTGCATACAAGTTTGACTAGTTACAATGAAATTTTGGATTGCCAAAAAGTTTCCGAAATCGATTTTGGATCTTACTTTTCATTATTTTGGGGGCTCAAAAATGATGTTTTGGTTGGTCTCTAAAAAAATGATTTGTCAAAGTCGAGTTTTAAAAGGCAGCTTGCATACAAGTTTGACTAGTGACAATGAAATTTTGGTTTGCCAAAAAGTTTCCGAAATCGTTTTTGGATTTTACTTTTCATTATTTTGGGGGCTCAAAAATGATGTTTTGGTTGGTCTCTGAAAAAATGATTTGTCAAAGTCGAGTTTTAAAAGGCAGCTTGCATACAAGTTTGGCTAGTGACAATGAAATTTTGGATTGCCAAAAAGTTTCCGAAATCGATTTTGGATTTCACTTTTCATTATTTTGGGGGCTCAAAAATGATGTTTTGGTGGGTCTCTGAAAAAATCATTTGTCAAAGTCGAGTTTTAAAAGGCAACTTGCATACAAGTTTGACTAGTGACAAAGAAATTTTGGTTTGCCAAAAAGTTTCCGAAATCGATTTTGGATCGAACTTTTCATTATTTTGGGGGCTCAAAAATGATGTTTTGGTTGGTCTCTAAAAAACTGATATGTCAACGTCGAGTTTTAAAAGGCAGCTTGCATACAAGTTTGACTAGTTACAATGAAATTTTGGTTTGCCAAAAAGTTTCCGAAATCGATTTTGGATTTTACTTTTCATTATTTTGGGGGCTCAAAAATGATGTTTTGGTTGGTCTCTGAAAAAATGATTTGTCAAAGTCGAGTTTTAAAAGGCAGCTTGCATACAAGTTTGACTAGTGACAATGAAATTTTGGTTTGCCAAAAAGTTTCCGAAATCAATTTTGGATTTCACTTTTCATTATTTTGGGGGCTCAAAAATGATGTTTTGGTTGGTCTCTAAAAAAATGATTTGTCAAAGTCGAGTTTTAAAAGGCAGCTTGCATACAAGTTTGACTAGTTACAATGAAATTTTGGTTTGCCAAAAAGTTTCCGAAATCGTTTTTGGATTTTACTTTTCATTATTTTGGGGGCTCAAAAATGATGTTTTGGTTGGTCTCTGAAAAAATGATTTGTCAAAGTCGAGTTTTAAAAGGCAGCTTGCATACAAGTTTGACTAGTGACAATGAAATTTTGGTTTGCCAAAAAGTTTCCGAAATCAATTTTGGATTTCACTTTTCATTATTTTGGGGGCTCAAAAATGATGTTTTGGTTGGTCTCTAAAAAAATGATTTGTCAAAGTCGAGTTTTAAAAGGCAGCTTGCATACAAGTTTGACTAGTGACAATGAAATTTTGGTTTGCCAAAAAGTTTCCGAAATCGTTTTTGGATTTTACTTTTCATTATTTTGGGGGCTCAAAAATGATGTTTTGGTTGGTCTCTGAAAAAATGATTTGTCAAAGTCGAGTTTTAAAAGGCAGCTTGCATACAAGTTTGGCTAGTGACAATGAAATTTTGGATTGCCAAAAAGTTTCCGAAATCGATTTTGGATTTCACTTTTCATTATTTTGGGGGCTCAAAAATGATGTTTTGGTGGGTCTCTGAAAAAATCATTTGTCAAAGTCGAGTTTTAAAAGGCAACTTGCATACAAGTTTGACTAGTGACAAAGAAATTTTGGTTTGCCAAAAAGTTTCCGAAATCGATTTTGGATCGAACTTTTCATTATTTTGGGGGCTCAAAAATGATGTTTTGGTTGGTCTCTAAAAAACTGATATGTCAACGTCGAGTTTTAAAAGGCAGCTTGCATACAAGTTTGACTAGTTACAATGAAATTTTGGTTTGCCAAAAAGTTTCCGAAATCGATTTTGGATTTTACTTTTCATTATTTTGGGGGCTCAAAAATGATGTTTTGGTGGGTCTCTGAATAAAAATGATTTGTCAAAGTCGAGTTTTAAAAGGCAACTTGCATACAAGTTTGACTAGTGACAATGAAATTTTGGTTTGCCAAAAAGTTTCCGAAATCAATTTTGGATTTCACTTTTCATTATTTTGGGGGCTCAAAAATGATGTTTTGGTTGGTCTCTAAAAAAATGATTTGTCAAAGTCGAGTTTTAAAAGGCAGCTTGCATACAAGTTTGACTAGTTACAATGAAATTTTGGTTTGCCAAAAAGTTTCCGAAATCGATTTTGGATTTTACTTTTCATTATTTTGGGGGCTCAAAAATGATGTTTTGGTTGGTCTCTGAAAAAATGATTTGTCAAAGTCGAGTTTTAAAAGGCAACTTGCATACAAGTTTGACTAGTAACAATGAAATTTTGGATTGCCAAAAAGTTTCCGAAATCGATTTTGGATTTCACTTTTCATTATTTTGGGGGCTCAAAAATGATGTTTTGGTTGGTCTCTAAAAAAAAATGATTTGTCAAAGTCGAGTTTTAAAAGGCAACTTGCATACAAGTTTGACTAGTGACAATGAAATTTTGGTTTGCCAAAAAGTTTCCGAAATCGATTTTGGATTTTACTTTTCATTATTTTGGGGGCTCAAAAATGATGTTTTGGTTGGTCTCTAAAAAAATGATTTGTCAAAGTCGAATTTTAATAGGCAACTTGCATACAAGTTTGACTAGTTACAATGAAATTTTGGTTTGCCAAAAAGTTTCCGAAATCGATTTTGGATTTTACTTTCATTATTTTGGGGGCTCAAAAATGATGTTTTGGTTGGTCTCTGAAAAAATGATTTGTCAAAGTCGAGTTTTAAAAGGCAACTTGCATACAAGTTTGACTAGTAACAATGAAATTTTGGATTGCCAAAAAGTTTCCGAAATCGATTTTGGATTTCACTTTTCATTATTTTGGGGGCTCAAAAATGATGTTTTGGTGGGTCTCTGAAAAAAAATGATTTGTCAAAGTCGAGTTTTAAAAGGCAACTTGCATACAAGTTTGACTAGTGACAATGAAATTTTGGTTTGCCAAAAAGTTTCCGAAATCGATTTTGGATTTCACTTTTCATTATTTTGGGGGCTCAAAAATGATGTTTTGGTTGGTCTCTAAAAAAATGATTTGTCAAAGTCGAGTTTTAAAAGGCAACTTGCATACAAGTTTGACTAGTTACAATGAAATTTTGGTTTGCCAAAAAGTTTCCGAAATCGATTTTGGATTTCACTTTTCATTATTTTGGGGGCTCAAAAATGATGTTTTGGTTGGTCTCTGAAAAAATGATTTGTCAAAGTCGAGTTTTAAAAGGCAACTTGCATACAAGTTTGACTAGTGACAATGAAATTTTGGTTTGCCAAAAAGTTTCCGAAATCGATTTTGGATTTCACTTTTCATTATTTTGGGGGCTCAAAAATGATGTTTTGGTTGGTCTCTAAAAAAATGATTTGTCAAAGTCGAGTTTTAAAAGGCAGCTTGCATACAAGTTTGACTAGTTACAATGAAATTTTGGTTTGCCAAAAAGTTTCCGAAATCGATTTTGGATTTCACTTTTCATTATTTTGGGGGCTTAAAAATGATGTTTTGGTTGGTTTCTGAAAAAAAGATTTGTCAAAGTCGAGTTTTAAAAGGCAACTTGCATACAAGTTTGACTAGTGACAATGAAATTTTGGTTTGCCAAAAAGTTTCCGAAATCGATTTTGGATTTCACTTTTCATTATTTTGGGGGCTCAAAAATGATGTTTTGGTTGGTCTCTAAAAAAATGATTTGTCAAAGTCGAGTTTTAAAAGGCAGCTTGCATACAAGTTTGACTAGTTACAATGAAATTTTGGTTTGCCAAGAAGCTTCCGAAATCGATTTTGGATTTCACTTTTCATTATTTTGGGGGCTTAAAAATGATGTTTTGATTGGTCTCTAAAAAAATGATTTGTCAAAGTCGAGTTTTAAAAGGCAACTTGCATACAAGTTTGACTAGTGACAATGAAATTTTGGTTTGCCAAAAAGTTTCTTAAATCGATTTTGGATTTTACTTTTCATTATTTTGGGTGCTCAAAAATGATGTTTTGGTTGGTCTCTGAAAAAATGATTTGTCAAAGTCGAGTTTTAAAAGGCAACTTGCATACAAGTTTGACTAGTGACATTGAAATTTTGGTTTGCCAAAAAGTTTCTTAAATCGATTTTGGATTTCACTTTTCATTATTTTGGGGGCTCAAAAATGATATTTTGGTTGGTCTCTGAAAAAATGATTTGTCAAAGTCGAATTTTAAAAGGCAACTTGCATACAAGTTTGACTAGTGACAATGAAATCTTGGTTTGCCAAAAAGTTTCCGAAATCGATTTTGGATTTCACTTTTCATTATTTTGGGGGCTTAAAAATGATGTTTTGATTGGTCTCTAAAAAAATGGTTTGTCAAAGTCGAGTTTTAAAAGGCAACTTGCATACAAGTTTGACTAGTGACAATGAAATTTTGGTTTGCCAAAAAGTTTCCGAAATCGATTTTGGATCGAACTTTTCATTATTTTGGGGGCTCAAAAATGATGTTTTGGTTGGTCTTTGAAAAAATGATTTGTCAAAGTCGAGTTTTAAAAGGCAACTTGCATACAAGTTTGACTAGTGACAATGAAATTTTGGTTTGCCAAAAAGTTTCCGAAATCGATTTTGGATCGAACTTTTCATTATTTTGGGGGCTCAAAAATGATGTTTTGGTTGGTCTTTGAAAAAATGATTTGTCAAAGTCGAGTTTTAAAAGGCAACTTGCATACAAGTTTGACTAGTTACATTGAAATTTTGGTTTGCCAAAAAGTTTCCGAAATCGATTTTGGATTTCACTTTTCTTTATTTTGGGGGCTCAAAAATGATGTTTTGGTTGGTCTCTAAAAAAATGATTTGTCAAAGTCGAGTTTTAAAAGGCAACTTGCATACAAGTTTGACTAGTGACAATGAAATTTTGGTTTGCCAAAAAGTTTCCGAAATCGATTTTGGATCGAACTTTTCATTATTTTGGGGGCTCAAAAATGATGTTTTGGTTGGTCTCTAAAAAAATGATTTGTCAAAGTCGAGTTTTAAAAGGCAACTTGCATACAAGTTTGACTAGTGACAATGAAATTTTGGTTTGCCAAAAAGTTTCCGAAATCGATTTTGGATTTCACTTTTCATTATTTTGGGGGCTCAAAAATGATGTTTTGGTTGGTCTCTAAAAAAATGATTTGTCAAAGTCGAGTTTTAAAAGGCAACTTGCATACAAGTTTGACTAGTGACAATGAAATTTTGGTTTGCCAAAAAGTTTCCGAAATCGATTTTGGATCGAACTTTTCATTATTTTGGGGGCTCAAAAATGATGTTTTGGTTGGTCTTTGAAAAAATGATTTGTCAAAGTCGAGTTTTAAAAGGCAACTTGCATACAAGTTTGACTAGTTACATTGAAATTTTGGTTTGCCATAAAGTTTCCGAAATCGATTTTGGATCGAACTTTTCATTATTTTGGGGGCTCACAAATGATGTTTTGGTTGGTCTCTGAAAAAATGATTTGTCAAAGTCGAGTTTTAAAAGGCAACTTGCATACAAGTTTGACTAGTGACAATGAAATTTTGGTTTGCCAAAAAGTTTCCGAAATCGATTTTGGATTTTACTTTTCATTATTTTGGGGGCTCAAAAATGATGTTTTGGTTGGTCTCTGAAAAAATGATTTGTCAAAGTCGAGTTATAAAAGGCAACTTGCATACAAGTTTGACTAGTTACATTGAAATTTTGGTTTGCCAAAAAGTTTCCGAAATCGATTTTGGATTTCACTTTTCATTATTTTGGGTGCTCAAAAATGATGTTTTGGTTGGTCTCTGAAAAAAAGATTTGTCAAAGTCGAGTTTTAAAAGGCAACTTGCATACAAGTTTGACTAGTGACAATGAAATTTTGGTTTGCCAAAAAGTTTCCGAAATCGATTTTGGATCGAACTTTTCATTATTTTGGGGGCTCAAAAATGATGTTTTGGTTGGTCTCTGAAAAAATGATTTGTCAAAGTCGAGTTTTAAAAGGCAACTTGCATACAAGTTTGACTAGTTACATTGAAATTTTGGTTTGCCAAAAAGTTTCCGAAATCGATTTTGGATTTTACTTTTCATTATTTTGGGGGCTCAAAAATGATGTTTTGGTTGGTCTCTGAAAAAATGATTTGTCAAAGTCGAGTTATAAAAGGCAACTTGCATACAAGTTTGACTAGTGACAATGAAATTTTGGTTTGCCAAAAAGTTTCCGAAATCGATTTTGGATTTCACTTTTCATTATTTTGGGGGCTCAAAAATGATGTTTTGGTTGGTCTCTGAAAAAATGATTTGTCAAAGTCGAGTTTTAAAAGGCAACTTGCATACAAGTTTGACTAGTTACATTGAAATTTTGGTTTGCCAAAAAGTTTCCGAAATCGATTTTGGATTTCACTTTTCATTATTTTGGGGGCTTAAAAATGATGGTTTGGTTGGTCTCTGAAAAAATGATTTGTCAAAGTCGAGTTTTAAAAGGCAACTTGCATACAAGTTTGACTAGTTACATTGAAATTTTGGTTTGCCATAAAGTTTCCGAAATCGATTTTGGATTTCACTTTTCATTATTTTGGGGGCTCACAAATGATGTTTTGGTTGGTCTCTGAAAAAATGATTTGTCAAAGTCGAGTTTTAAAAGGCAACTTGCATACAAGTTTGACTAGTGACAATGAAATTTTGGTTTGCCAAAAAGTTTCCGAAATCGATTTTGGATTTTACTTTTCATTATTTTGGGGGCTCAAAAATGATGTTTTGGTTGGTCTCTGAAAAAATGATTTGTCAAAGTCGAGTTTTAAAAGGCAACTTGCATACAAGTTTGACTAGTTACATTGAAATTTTGGTTTGCCAAAAAGTTTCTGAAATCGATTTTGGATCGAACTTTTCATTATTTTGGGGGCTCACAAATGATGTTTTGGTTGGTCTCTGAAAAAATGATTTGTCAAAGTCGAGTTTTAAAAGGCAACTTGCATACAAGTTTGACTAGTTACATTGAAATTTTGGTTTGCCAAAAAGTTTCCGAAATCGATTTTGGATTTTACTTTTCATTATTTTGGGGGCTCAAAAATGATGTTTTTGTTGGTCTCTAAAAAAATGATTTGTCAAAGTCGAGTTTTAAAAGGCAACTTGCATACAAGTTTGACTAGTTACAATGAAATTTTGGTTTGCCAAAAAGTTTCTGAAATCGATTTTGGATCGAACTTTTCATTATTTTGGGGGCTCACAAATGATGTTTTGGTTGGTCTCTGAAAAAATGATTTGTCAAAGTCGAGTTTTAAAAGGCAACTTGCATACAAGTTTGACTAGTTACATTGAAATTTTGGTTTGCCAAAAAGTTTCCGAAATCGATTTTGGATTTTACTTTTCATTATTTTGGGGGCTCAAAAATGATGTTTTTGTTGGTCTCTAAAAAAATGATTTGTCAAAGTCGAGTTTTAAAAGGCAACTTGCATACAAGTTTGACTAGTTACAATGAAATTTTGGTTTGCCAAAAAGTTTCTGAAATCGATTTAGGATCGAACTTTTCATTATTTTGGGGGCTCAAAAATGATGTTTTGGTTGGTCTCTGAAAAAATGATTTGTCAAAGTCGAGTTATAAAAGGCAACTTGCATACAAGTTTGACTAGTGACAATGAAATTTTGGTTAGCCAAAAAGTTTCCGAAATCGATTTTGGATCGAACTTTTCATTATTTTGGGGGCTCAAAAATGATGTTTTGGTTGGTCTCTGAAAAAATGATTTGTCAAAGTCGAGTTTTAAAAGGCAACTTGCATACAAGTTTGACTAGTGACAATGAAATTTTGGTTTGCCAAAAAGTTTCTTAAATCGATTTTGGATTTAACTTTTTACTATTTTGGGGGCTCAAAAATGATGTTTTGGTTGGTCTCTGAAAAAATGATTTGTCAAAGTCGAGTTTTAAAAGGCAACTTGCATACAAGTTTGACTAGTTACATTGAAATTTTGGTTTGCCATAAAGTTTCCGAAATCGATTTTGGATTTCACTTTTCATTATTTTGGGGGCTCACAAATGATGTTTTGGTTGGTCTCTGAAAAAATGATTTGTCAAAGTCGAGTTTTAAAAGGCAACTTGCATACAAGTTTGACTAGTGACAATGAAATTTTGGTTTGCCAAAAAGTTTCCGAAATCGATTTTGGATTTTACTTTTCATTATTTTGGGGGCTCAAAAATGATGTTTTGGTTGGTCTCTGAAAAAATGATTTGTCAAAGTCGAGTTTTAAAAGGCAACTTGCATACAAGTTTGACTAGTTACATTGAAATTTTGGTTTGCTAAAAAGTTTCTGAAATCGATTTTGGATCGAACTTTTCATTATTTTGGGGGCTTAAAAATGATGTATTGGTTGGTCTCTAAAAAAATGATTTGTCAAAGTCGAGTTTTAAAAGGCAACTTGCATACAAGTTTGACTAGTTACATTGAAATTTTGGTTTGCCAAAAAGTTTCCGAAATCGATTTTGGATTTTACTTTTCATTATTTTGGGGGCTCAAAAATGATGTTTTTGTTGGTCTCTGAAAAAATGATTTGTCAAAGTCGAGTTATAAAAGGCAACTTGCATACAAGTTTGACTAGTGACAATGAAATTTTGGTTAGCCAAAAAGTTTCCGAAATCGATTTTGGATCGAACTTTTCATTATTTTGGGGGCTCAAAAATGATGTTTTGGTTGGTCTCTAAAAAATGATTTGTCAAAGTCGAGTTTTAAAAGGCAACTTGCATACAAGTTTGACTAGTGACAATGAAATTTTGGTTTGCCAAAAAGTTTCCGAAATCGATTTTAGATCGAACTTTTCATTATTTTGGGGGCTCAAAAATGATGTTTTGGTTGGTCTTTGAAAAAATGATTTGTCAAAGTCGAGTTTTAAAAGGCAACTTGCATACAAGTTTGACTAGTGACAATGAAATTTTGGTTTGCCAAAAAGTTTCCGAAATCGATTTTGGATTTCACTTTTCATTATTTTGGGTGCTCAAAAATGATGTTTTGGTTGGTCTCTGAAAAAATGATTTGTCAAAGTCGAGTTTTAAAAGGCAACTTGCACACAAGTTTGACTAGTGACAATGAAATTTTGGTTTGCCAAAAAGATTCTTAAATCGATTTTGGATTTAACTTTTTACTATTTTGGGGGCTCAAAAATGATGTTTTGGTTGGTCTCTGAAAAAATGATTTGTCAAAGTCGAGTTTTAAAAGGCAACTTGCATACAAGTTTGACTAGTGACAATGAAATTTTGGTTTGCCAAAAAGTTTACGAAATCGTTTTTGGATTTCACTTTTCATTATTTTGGGGGCTCAAAAATGATGTTTTGGTTGGTCTCTAAAAAAATGATTTGTCAAAGTCGAGTTTTAAAAGGCAACTTGCATACAAGTTTGACTAGTGACAATGAAATTTTGGTTTGCCAAAAAGTTTCCGAAATCGATTTTGGATCGAACTTTTCATTATTTTGGGGGCTCAAAAATGATGTTTTGGTTGGTCTTTGAAAAAATGATTTGTCAAAGTCGAGTTTTAAAAGGCAACTTGCATACAAGTTTGACTAGTTACATTGAAATTTTGGTTTGCCATAAAGTTTCCGAAATCGATTTTGGATCGAACTTTTCATTATTTTGGGGGCTCACAAATGATGTTTTGGTTGGTCTCTGAAAAAATGATTTGTCAAAGTCGAGTTTTAAAAGGCAACTTGCATACAAGTTTGACTAGTGACAATGAAATTTTGGTTTGCCAAAAAGTTTCCGAAATCGATTTTGGATTTTACTTTTCATTATTTTGGGGGCTCAAAAATGATGTTTTGGTTGGTCTCTGAAAAAATGATTTGTCAAAGTCGAGTTATAAAAGGCAACTTGCATACAAGTTTGACTAGTGACAATGAAATTTTGGTTTGCCAAAAAGTTTCCGAAATCGATTTTGGATCGAACTTTTCATTATTTTGGGGGCTCAAAAATGATGTTTTGGTTGGTCTCTGAAAAAATGATTTGTCAAAGTCGAGTTATAAAAGGCAACTTGCATACAAGTTTGACTAGTGACAATGAAATTTTGGTTAGCCAAAAAGTTTCCGAAATCGATTTTGGATCGAACTTTTCATTATTTTGGGGGCTCAAAAATGATGTTTTGGTTGGTCTCTGAAAAAATGATTTGTCAAAGTCGAGTTATAAAAGGCAACTTGCATACAAGTTTGACTAGTGACAATGAAATTTTGGTTAGCCAAAAAGTTTCCGAAATCGATTTTGGATCGAACTTTTCATTATTTTGGGGGCTCAAAAATGATGTTTTGGTTGGTCTTTGAAAAAATGATTTGTCAAAGTCGAGTTTGAAAAGGCAACTTGCATACAAGTTTGACTAGTGACAATGAAATTTTGGTTTGCCAAAAAGTTTCCGAAATCGATTTTGGATTTCACTTTTCATTATTTTGGGGGCTTAAAAATGATGGTTTGGTTGGTCTCTGAAAAAATGATTTGTCAAAGTCGAGTTTTAAAAGGCAACTTGCATACAAGTTTGACTAGTGACAATGAAATTTGGGTTTGCCAAAAAGTTTCCGAAATCGATTTTGGATCGAATTTTTCATTATTTTGGGAGCTTAAAAATGATGTTTTGGTTGGTCTTTGAAAAAATGATTTGTCAAAGTCGAGTTTTAAAAGGCAACTTGCATACAAGTTTGACTAGTGACAATGAAATTTTGGTTTGCCAAACAGTTTCCGAAATCGATTTTGGATTTCACTTTTCATTATTTTGGGGGCTTAAAAATGATGGTTTGGTTGGTCTCTGAAAAAATGATTTGTCAAAGTCGAGTTTTAAAAGGCAACTTGCATACAAGTTTGACTAGTGACAATGAAATTTGGGTTTGCCAAAAAGTTTCCGAAATCGATTTTGGATCGAATTTTTCATTATTTTGGGAGCTTAAAAATGATGTTTTGGTTGGTCTTTGAAAAAATGATTTGTCAAAGTCGAGTTTTAAAAGGCAACTTGCATACAAGTTTGACTAGTGACAATGAAATTTTGGTTTGCCAAAAAGTTTCCGAAATCGATTTTGGATCGAACTTTTCATTATTTTGGGGGCTCAAAAATGATGTTTTGGTTGGTCTCTAAAAAATGATTTTTCAAAGTCGAGTTTTAAAAGGCAACTTGCATACAAGTTTGACTAGTGACAATGAAATTTTGGTTTGCCAAAAAGTTTCCGAAATCGATTTTGGATCGAACTTTTCATTATTTTGGGGGCTCAAAAATGATGTTTTGGTTGGTCTTTGAAAAAATGATTTGTCAAAGTCGAGTTTTAAAAGGCAACTTGCATACAAGTTTGACTAGTGACAATGAAATTTTGGTTTGCCAAAAAGTTTCCGAAATCGATTTTGGATTTCACTTTTCATTATTTTGGGTGCTCAAAAATGATGTTTTGGTTGGTCTCTGAAAAAATGATTTGTCAAAGTCGAGTTTTAAAAGGCAACTTGCATACAAGTTTGACTAGTGACAATGAAATTTTGGTTTGCCAAAAAGTTTCCGAAATCGTTTTTGGATTTCACTTTTCATTATTTTGGGGGCTTAAAAATGATGTTTTTGTTGGTCTCTGAAAAAATGATTTGTCAAAGTCGAGTTTTAAAAGGCAACTTGCATACAAGTTTGACTAGTGACAATGAAATTTTGGATTGCCAAAAAGTTTCCGAAATCGATTTTGGATTTCACTTTTCATTATTTTGGGGGCTTAAAAATGATGATTTGGTTGGTCTCTGAAAAAATGATTTGTCAAAGTCGAGTTTTAAAAGGCAACTTGCATACAAGTTTGACTAGTGACAATGAAATTTTGGTTTGCCAAAAAGTTTCCGAAATCGATTTTGGATTTCACTTTTCATTATTTTGGGGGCTCAAAAATGATGTTTTGGTTGGTCTCTGAAAAAATGATTTGTCAAAGTCGAGTTTTAAAAGGCAACTTGCATACAAGTTTGACTAGTGACAATGAAATTTTGGTTTGCCAAAAAGTTTCCGAAATCGATTTTGGATCGAACTTTTCATTATTTTGGGGGCTCAAAAATGATGTTTTGGTTGGTCTTTGAAAAAATGATTTGTCAAAGTCGAGTTTTAAAAGGCAACTTGCATACAAGTTTGACTAGTGACAATGAAATTTTGGTTTGCCAAAAAGTTTCCGAAATCGATTTTGGATTTCACTTTTCATTATTTTGGGTGCTCAAAAATGATGTTTTGGTTGGTCTCTGAAAAAATGATTTGTCAAAGTCGAGTTTTAAAAGGCAACTTGCATACAAGTTTGACTAGTGACAATGAAATTTTGGTTTGCCAAAAAGTTTCCGAAATCGTTTTTGGATTTCACTTTTCATTATTTTGGGGGCTTAAAAATGATGTTTTTGTTGGTCTCTGAAAAAATGATTTGTCAAAGTCGAGTTTTAAAAGGCAACTTGCATACAAGTTTGACTAGTGACAATGAAATTTTGGATTGCCAAAAAGTTTCCGAAATCGATTTTGGATTTCACTTTTCATTATTTTGGGGGCTTAAAAATGATGATTTGGTTGGTCTCTGAAAAAATGATTTGTCAAAGTCGAGTTTTAAAAGGCAACTTGCATACAAGTTTGACTAGTGACAATGAAATTTTGGTTTGCCAAAAAGTTTCCGAAATCGATTTTGGATTTCACTTTTCATTATTTTGGGGGCTCAAAAATGATGTTTTGGTTGGTCTCTGAAAAAATGATTTGTCAAAGTCGAGTTTTAAAAGGCAGCTTGCATACAAGTTTGACTAGTGACAATGAAATTTTGGTTTGCCAAAAAGTTTCCGAAATCGATTTTGGATTTCACTTTTCATTATTTTGGGGGCTCAAAAATGATGGTTTGGTTGGTCTGTGAAAAAATGATTTGTCAAAGTCGAGTTTTAAAAGGCAGCTTGCATACAAGTTTGACTAGTGACAATGAAATTTTGGTTTGCCAAAAAGTTTCCGAAATCGATTTTGGATTTGACTTTTCATTATTTTGGGGGCTTAAAAATGATGGTTTGGTTGGTCTCTGAAAAAATGATTTGTCAAAGTCGAGTTTTAAAAGGCAACTTGCATACAAGTTTGACTAGTGACAATGAAATTTTGGATTGCCAAAAAGTTTCCGAAATCGATTTTGGATTTCACTTTTCATTATTTTGGGGGCTTAAAAATGATGATTTGGTTGGTCTCTGAAAAAATGATTTGTCAAAGTCGAGTTTTAAAAGGCAACTTGCATACAAGTTTGACTAGTGACAATGAAATTTTGGTTTGCCAAAAAGTTTCCGAAATCGATTTTGGATTTAACTTTTCATTATTCTGGGGGCTCAAAAATGATGGTTTGGTTGGTCTCTGAAAAAATGATTTGTCAAAGTCGAGTTTTAAAAGGCAGCGTGCGTACAAGTTTGACTAGTGACAATGAAATTTTGGTTTGCCAAAAAGTTTCCGAAATTGATTTTGGATTTCACTTTTCATTATTTTGGGGGCTCAAAAATGATGGTTTGGTTGGTCTCTTAAAAATGATTTGTCAAAGTCGAGTTTTAAAAGGCAACTTGCATACAAGTTTGACTAGCATACAAGTTTGACAATGAAATTTTGGTTTGCCAAAAAGTTTCCGAAATCGATTTTGGATTTCACTTTTCATTATTTTGGGGGCTCAAAAATGATGGTTTGGTTGGTCTCTGAAAAAATGATTTGTCAAAGTCGAGTTTTAAAAGGCAGCTTGCATACAAGTTTGACTAGTGACAATGAAATTTTGGTTTGCCAAAAAGTTTCCGAAATCGATTTTGGATTTCACTTTTCATTATTTTGGGGGCTTAAAAATGATGGTTTGGTTGGTCTCTGAAAAAATGATTTGTCAAAGTCGAGTTTTAAAAGGCAACTTGCATACAAGTTTGACTAGTGACAATGAAATTTTGGTTTGCCAAAAAGTTTCCGAAATCGATTTTGGATTTAACTTTTCATTATTTTGGGGGCTCAAAAATGATGTTTTGGTTGGTCTCTAAAAAAATGATTTGTCAAAGTCGAATTTTAATAGGCAACTTGCATACAAGTTTGACTAGTTACAATGAAATTTTGGTTTGCCAAAAAGTTTCCGAAATCGATTTTGGATTTTACTTTCATTATTTTGGGGGCTCAAAAATGATGTTTTGGTTGGTCTCTGAAAAAATGATTTGTCAAAGTCGAGTTTTAAAAGGCAACTTGCATACAAGTTTGACTAGTAACAATGAAATTTTGGATTGCCAAAAAGTTTCCGAAATCGATTTTGGATTTCACTTTTCATTATTTTGGGGGCTCAAAAATGATGTTTTGGTTGGTCTCTGAAAAAAAATGATTTGTCAAAGTCGAGTTTTAAAAGGCAACTTGCATACAAGTTTGACTAGTGACAATGAAATTTTGGTTTGCCAAAAAGTTTCCGAAATCGATTTTGGATTTCACTTTTCATTATTTTAGGGGCTCAAAAATGATGTTTTGGTTGGTCTCTAAAAAAATGATTTGTCAAAGTCGAGTTTTAAAAGGCAACTTGCATACAAGTTTGACTAGTTACAATGAAATTTTGGTTTGCCAAAAAGTTTCCGAAATCGATTTTGGATTTCACTTTTCATTATTTTGGGGGCTCAAAAATGATGTTTTGGTTGGTCTCTGAAAAAATGATTTGTCAAAGTCGAGTTTTAAAAGGCAACTTGCATACAAGTTTGACTAGTGACAATGAAATTTTGGTTTGCCAAAAAGTTTCCGAAATCGATTTTGGATTTCACTTTTCATTATTTTGGGGGCTCAAAAATGATGTTTTGGTTGGTCTCTAAAAAAATGATTTGTCAAAGTCGAGTTTTAAAAGGCAGCTTGCATACAAGTTTGACTAGTTACAATGAAATTTTGGTTTGCCAAAAAGTTTCCGAAATCGATTTTGGATTTCACTTTTCATTATTTTGGGGGCTTAAAAATGATGTTTTGGTTGGTTTCTGAAAAAAAGATTTGTCAAAGTCGAGTTTTAAAAGGCAACTTGCATACAAGTTTGACTAGTGACAATGAAATTTTGGTTTGCCAAAAAGTTTCCGAAATCGATTTTGGATTTCACTTTTCATTATTTTGGGGGCTCAAAAATGATGTTTTGGTTGGTCTCTAAAAAAATGATTTGTCAAAGTCGAGTTTTAAAAGGCAGCTTGCATACAAGTTTGACTAGTTACAATGAAATTTTGGTTTGCCAAGAAGCTTCCGAAATCGATTTTGGATTTCACTTTTCATTATTTTGGGGGCTTAAAAATGATGTTTTGATTGGTCTCTAAAAAAATGATTTGTCAAAGTCGAGTTTTAAAAGGCAACTTGCATACAAGTTTGACTAGTGACAATGAAATTTTGGTTTGCCAAAAAGTTTCTTAAATCGATTTTGGATTTTACTTTTCATTATTTTGGGTGCTCAAAAATGATGTTTTGGTTGGTCTCTGAAAAAATGATTTGTCAAAGTCGAGTTTTAAAAGGCAACTTGCATACAAGTTTGACTAGTGACATTGAAATTTTGGTTTGCCAAAAAGTTTCTTAAATCGATTTTGGATTTCACTTTTCATTATTTTGGGGGCTCAAAAATGATATTTTGGTTGGTCTCTGAAAAAATGATTTGTCAAAGTCGAATTTTAAAAGGCAACTTGCATACAAGTTTGACTAGTGACAATGAAATCTTGGTTTGCCAAAAAGTTTCCGAAATCGATTTTGGATTTCACTTTTCATTATTTTGGGGGCTTAAAAATGATGTTTTGATTGGTCTCTAAAAAAATGGTTTGTCAAAGTCGAGTTTTAAAAGGCAACTTGCATACAAGTTTGACTAGTGACAATGAAATTTTGGTTTGCCAAAAAGTTTCCGAAATCGATTTTGGATCGAACTTTTCATTATTTTGGGGGCTCAAAAATGATGTTTTGGTTGGTCTTTGAAAAAATGATTTGTCAAAGTCGAGTTTTAAAAGGCAACTTGCATACAAGTTTGACTAGTGACAATGAAATTTTGGTTTGCCAAAAAGTTTCCGAAATCGATTTTGGATCGAACTTTTCATTATTTTGGGGGCTCAAAAATGATGTTTTGGTTGGTCTTTGAAAAAATGATTTGTCAAAGTCGAGTTTTAAAAGGCAACTTGCATACAAGTTTGACTAGTTACATTGAAATTTTGGTTTGCCAAAAAGTTTCCGAAATCGATTTTGGATTTCACTTTTCTTTATTTTGGGGGCTCAAAAATGATGTTTTGGTTGGTCTCTAAAAAAATGATTTGTCAAAGTCGAGTTTTAAAAGGCAACTTGCATACAAGTTTGACTAGTGACAATGAAATTTTGGTTTGCCAAAAAGTTTCCGAAATCGATTTTGGATCGAACTTTTCATTATTTTGGGGGCTCAAAAATGATGTTTTGGTTGGTCTCTAAAAAAATGATTTGTCAAAGTCGAGTTTTAAAAGGCAACTTGCATACAAGTTTGACTAGTGACAATGAAATTTTGGTTTGCCAAAAAGTTTCCGAAATCGATTTTGGATTTCACTTTTCATTATTTTGGGGGCTCAAAAATGATGTTTTGGTTGGTCTCTAAAAAAATGATTTGTCAAAGTCGAGTTTTAAAAGGCAACTTGCATACAAGTTTGACTAGTGACAATGAAATTTTGGTTTGCCAAAAAGTTTCCGAAATCGATTTTGGATCGAACTTTTCATTATTTTGGGGGCTCAAAAATGATGTTTTGGTTGGTCTTTGAAAAAATGATTTGTCAAAGTCGAGTTTTAAAAGGCAACTTGCATACAAGTTTGACTAGTTACATTGAAATTTTGGTTTGCCATAAAGTTTCCGAAATCGATTTTGGATCGAACTTTTCATTATTTTGGGGGCTCACAAATGATGTTTTGGTTGGTCTCTGAAAAAATGATTTGTCAAAGTCGAGTTTTAAAAGGCAACTTGCATACAAGTTTGACTAGTGACAATGAAATTTTGGTTTGCCAAAAAGTTTCCGAAATCGATTTTGGATTTTACTTTTCATTATTTTGGGGGCTCAAAAATGATGTTTTGGTTGGTCTCTGAAAAAATGATTTGTCAAAGTCGAGTTATAAAAGGCAACTTGCATACAAGTTTGACTAGTTACATTGAAATTTTGGTTTGCCAAAAAGTTTCCGAAATCGATTTTGGATTTCACTTTTCATTATTTTGGGTGCTCAAAAATGATGTTTTGGTTGGTCTCTGAAAAAAAGATTTGTCAAAGTCGAGTTTTAAAAGGCAACTTGCATACAAGTTTGACTAGTGACAATGAAATTTTGGTTTGCCAAAAAGTTTCCGAAATCGATTTTGGATCGAACTTTTCATTATTTTGGGGGCTCAAAAATGATGTTTTGGTTGGTCTCTGAAAAAATGATTTGTCAAAGTCGAGTTTTAAAAGGCAACTTGCATACAAGTTTGACTAGTTACATTGAAATTTTGGTTTGCCAAAAAGTTTCCGAAATCGATTTTGGATTTTACTTTTCATTATTTTGGGGGCTCAAAAATGATGTTTTGGTTGGTCTCTGAAAAAATGATTTGTCAAAGTCGAGTTATAAAAGGCAACTTGCATACAAGTTTGACTAGTGACAATGAAATTTTGGTTTGCCAAAAAGTTTCCGAAATCGATTTTGGATTTCACTTTTCATTATTTTGGGGGCTCAAAAATGATGTTTTGGTTGGTCTCTGAAAAAATGATTTGTCAAAGTCGAGTTTTAAAAGGCAACTTGCATACAAGTTTGACTAGTTACATTGAAATTTTGGTTTGCCAAAAAGTTTCCGAAATCGATTTTGGATTTCACTTTTCATTATTTTGGGGGCTTAAAAATGATGGTTTGGTTGGTCTCTGAAAAAATGATTTGTCAAAGTCGAGTTTTAAAAGGCAACTTGCATACAAGTTTGACTAGTTACATTGAAATTTTGGTTTGCCATAAAGTTTCCGAAATCGATTTTGGATTTCACTTTTCATTATTTTGGGGGCTCACAAATGATGTTTTGGTTGGTCTCTGAAAAAATGATTTGTCAAAGTCGAGTTTTAAAAGGCAACTTGCATACAAGTTTGACTAGTGACAATGAAATTTTGGTTTGCCAAAAAGTTTCCGAAATCGATTTTGGATTTTACTTTTCATTATTTTGGGGGCTCAAAAATGATGTTTTGGTTGGTCTCTGAAAAAATGATTTGTCAAAGTCGAGTTTTAAAAGGCAACTTGCATACAAGTTTGACTAGTTACATTGAAATTTTGGTTTGCCAAAAAGTTTCTGAAATCGATTTTGGATCGAACTTTTCATTATTTTGGGGGCTCACAAATGATGTTTTGGTTGGTCTCTGAAAAAATGATTTGTCAAAGTCGAGTTTTAAAAGGCAACTTGCATACAAGTTTGACTAGTTACATTGAAATTTTGGTTTGCCAAAAAGTTTCCGAAATCGATTTTGGATTTTACTTTTCATTATTTTGGGGGCTCAAAAATGATGTTTTTGTTGGTCTCTAAAAAAATGATTTGTCAAAGTCGAGTTTTAAAAGGCAACTTGCATACAAGTTTGACTAGTTACAATGAAATTTTGGTTTGCCAAAAAGTTTCTGAAATCGATTTTGGATCGAACTTTTCATTATTTTGGGGGCTCACAAATGATGTTTTGGTTGGTCTCTGAAAAAATGATTTGTCAAAGTCGAGTTTTAAAAGGCAACTTGCATACAAGTTTGACTAGTTACATTGAAATTTTGGTTTGCCAAAAAGTTTCCGAAATCGATTTTGGATTTTACTTTTCATTATTTTGGGGGCTCAAAAATGATGTTTTTGTTGGTCTCTAAAAAAATGATTTGTCAAAGTCGAGTTTTAAAAGGCAACTTGCATACAAGTTTGACTAGTTACAATGAAATTTTGGTTTGCCAAAAAGTTTCTGAAATCGATTTAGGATCGAACTTTTCATTATTTTGGGGGCTCAAAAATGATGTTTTGGTTGGTCTCTGAAAAAATGATTTGTCAAAGTCGAGTTATAAAAGGCAACTTGCATACAAGTTTGACTAGTGACAATGAAATTTTGGTTAGCCAAAAAGTTTCCGAAATCGATTTTGGATCGAACTTTTCATTATTTTGGGGGCTCAAAAATGATGTTTTGGTTGGTCTCTGAAAAAATGATTTGTCAAAGTCGAGTTTTAAAAGGCAACTTGCATACAAGTTTGACTAGTGACAATGAAATTTTGGTTTGCCAAAAAGTTTCTTAAATCGATTTTGGATTTAACTTTTTACTATTTTGGGGGCTCAAAAATGATGTTTTGGTTGGTCTCTGAAAAAATGATTTGTCAAAGTCGAGTTTTAAAAGGCAACTTGCATACAAGTTTGACTAGTTACATTGAAATTTTGGTTTGCCATAAAGTTTCCGAAATCGATTTTGGATTTCACTTTTCATTATTTTGGGGGCTCACAAATGATGTTTTGGTTGGTCTCTGAAAAAATGATTTGTCAAAGTCGAGTTTTAAAAGGCAACTTGCATACAAGTTTGACTAGTGACAATGAAATTTTGGTTTGCCAAAAAGTTTCCGAAATCGATTTTGGATTTTACTTTTCATTATTTTGGGGGCTCAAAAATGATGTTTTGGTTGGTCTCTGAAAAAATGATTTGTCAAAGTCGAGTTTTAAAAGGCAACTTGCATACAAGTTTGACTAGTTACATTGAAATTTTGGTTTGCTAAAAAGTTTCTGAAATCGATTTTGGATCGAACTTTTCATTATTTTGGGGGCTTAAAAATGATGTATTGGTTGGTCTCTAAAAAAATGATTTGTCAAAGTCGAGTTTTAAAAGGCAACTTGCATACAAGTTTGACTAGTTACATTGAAATTTTGGTTTGCCAAAAAGTTTCCGAAATCGATTTTGGATTTTACTTTTCATTATTTTGGGGGCTCAAAAATGATGTTTTTGTTGGTCTCTGAAAAAATGATTTGTCAAAGTCGAGTTATAAAAGGCAACTTGCATACAAGTTTGACTAGTGACAATGAAATTTTGGTTAGCCAAAAAGTTTCCGAAATCGATTTTGGATCGAACTTTTCATTATTTTGGGGGCTCAAAAATGATGTTTTGGTTAGTCTCTAAAAAATGATTTGTCAAAGTCGAGTTTTAAAAGGCAACTTGCATACAAGTTTGACTAGTGACAATGAAATTTTGGTTTGCCAAAAAGTTTCCGAAATCGATTTTAGATCGAACTTTTCATTATTTTGGGGGCTCAAAAATGATGTTTTGGTTGGTCTTTGAAAAAATGATTTGTCAAAGTCGAGTTTTAAAAGGCAACTTGCATACAAGTTTGACTAGTGACAATGAAATTTTGGTTTGCCAAAAAGTTTCCGAAATCGATTTTGGATTTCACTTTTCATTATTTTGGGTGCTCAAAAATGATGTTTTGGTTGGTCTCTGAAAAAATGATTTGTCAAAGTCGAGTTTTAAAAGGCAACTTGCACACAAGTTTGACTAGTGACAATGAAATTTTGGTTTGCCAAAAAGATTCTTAAATCGATTTTGGATTTAACTTTTTACTATTTTGGGGGCTCAAAAATGATGTTTTGGTTGGTCTCTGAAAAAATGATTTGTCAAAGTCGAGTTTTAAAAGGCAACTTGCATACAAGTTTGACTAGTGACAATGAAATTTTGGTTTGCCAAAAAGTTTACGAAATCGTTTTTGGATTTCACTTTTCATTATTTTGGGGGCTCAAAAATGATGTTTTGGTTGGTCTCTAAAAAAATGATTTGTCAAAGTCGAGTTTTAAAAGGCAACTTGCATACAAGTTTGACTAGTGACAATGAAATTTTGGTTTGCCAAAAAGTTTCCGAAATCGATTTTGGATCGAACTTTTCATTATTTTGGGGGCTCAAAAATGATGTTTTGGTTGGTCTTTGAAAAAATGATTTGTCAAAGTCGAGTTTTAAAAGGCAACTTGCATACAAGTTTGACTAGTTACATTGAAATTTTGGTTTGCCATAAAGTTTCCGAAATCGATTTTGGATCGAACTTTTCATTATTTTGGGGGCTCACAAATGATGTTTTGGTTGGTCTCTGAAAAAATGATTTGTCAAAGTCGAGTTTTAAAAGGCAACTTGCATACAAGTTTGACTAGTGACAATGAAATTTTGGTTTGCCAAAAAGTTTCCGAAATCGATTTTGGATTTTACTTTTCATTATTTTGGGGGCTCAAAAATGATGTTTTGGTTGGTCTCTGAAAAAATGATTTGTCAAAGTCGAGTTATAAAAGGCAACTTGCATACAAGTTTGACTAGTGACAATGAAATTTTGGTTTGCCAAAAAGTTTCCGAAATCGATTTTGGATCGAACTTTTCATTATTTTGGGGGCTCAAAAATGATGTTTTGGTTGGTCTCTGAAAAAATGATTTGTCAAAGTCGAGTTATAAAAGGCAACTTGCATACAAGTTTGACTAGTGACAATGAAATTTTGGTTAGCCAAAAAGTTTCCGAAATCGATTTTGGATCGAACTTTTCATTATTTTGGGGGCTCAAAAATGATGTTTTGGTTGGTCTCTGAAAAAATGATTTGTCAAAGTCGAGTTATAAAAGGCAACTTGCATACAAGTTTGACTAGTGACAATGAAATTTTGGTTAGCCAAAAAGTTTCCGAAATCGATTTTGGATCGAACTTTTCATTATTTTGGGGGCTCAAAAATGATGTTTTGGTTGGTCTTTGAAAAAATGATTTGTCAAAGTCGAGTTTTAAAAGGCAACTTGCATACAAGTTTGACTAGTTACATTGAAATTTTGGTTTGCCAAAAAGTTTCCGAAATCGATTTTGGATCGAACTTTTCATTATTTTGGGGGCTCAAAAATGATGTTTTGGTTGGTCTTTGAAAAAATGATTTGTCAAAGTCGAGTTTGAAAAGGCAACTTGCATACAAGTTTGACTAGTGACAATGAAATTTTGGTTTGCCAAAAAGTTTCCGAAATCGATTTTGGATTTTACTTTTCATTATTTTGGGGGCTCAAAAATGATGTTTTGGTTGGTCTCTGAAAAAATGATTTGTCAAAGTCGAGTTATAAAAGGCAACTTGCATACAAGTTTGACTAGTGACAATGAAATTTTGGTTTGCCAAAAAGTTTCCGAAATCGATTTTGGATCGAACTTTTCATTATTTTGGGGGCTCAAAAATGATGTTTTGGTTGGTCTCTAAAAAATGATTTTTCAAAGTCGAGTTTTAAAAGGCAACTTGCATACAAGTTTGACTAGTGACAATGAAATTTTGGTTTGCCAAAAAGTTTCCGAAATCGATTTTGGATCGAACTTTTCATTATTTTGGGGGCTCAAAAATGATGTTTTGGTTGGTCTTTGAAAAAATGATTTGTCAAAGTCGAGTTTTAAAAGGCAACTTGCATACAAGTTTGACTAGTGACAATGAAATTTTGGTTTGCCAAAAAGTTTCCGAAATCGATTTTGGATTTCACTTTTCATTATTTTGGGTGCTCAAAAATGATGTTTTGGTTGGTCTCTGAAAAAATGATTTGTCAAAGTCGAGTTTTAAAAGGCAACTTGCATACAAGTTTGACTAGTGACAATGAAATTTTGGTTTGCCAAAAAGTTTCCGAAATCGTTTTTGGATTTCACTTTTCATTATTTTGGGGGCTTAAAAATGATGTTTTTGTTGGTCTCTGAAAAAATGATTTGTCAAAGTCGAGTTTTAAAAGGCAACTTGCATACAAGTTTGACTAGTGACAATGAAATTTTGGATTGCCAAAAAGTTTCCGAAATCGATTTTGGATTTCACTTTTCATTATTTTGGGGGCTTAAAAATGATGATTTGGTTGGTCTCTGAAAAAATGATTTGTCAAAGTCGAGTTTTAAAAGGCAACTTGCATACAAGTTTGACTAGTGACAATGAAATTTTGGTTTGCCAAAAAGTTTCCGAAATCGATTTTGGATTTCACTTTTCATTATTTTGGGGGCTCAAAAATGATGTTTTGGTTGGTCTCTGAAAAAATGATTTGTCAAAGTCGAGTTTTAAAAGGCAACTTGCATACAAGTTTGACTAGTGACAATGAAATTTTGGTTTGCCAAAAAGTTTCCGAAATCGATTTTGGATCGAACTTTTCATTATTTTGGGGGCTCAAAAATGATGTTTTGGTTGGTCTTTGAAAAAATGATTTGTCAAAGTCGAGTTTTAAAAGGCAACTTGCATACAAGTTTGACTAGTGACAATGAAATTTTGGTTTGCCAAAAAGTTTCCGAAATCGATTTTGGATTTCACTTTTCATTATTTTGGGTGCTCAAAAATGATGTTTTGGTTGGTCTCTGAAAAAATGATTTGTCAAAGTCGAGTTTTAAAAGGCAACTTGCATACAAGTTTGACTAGTGACAATGAAATTTTGGTTTGCCAAAAAGTTTCCGAAATCGTTTTTGGATTTCACTTTTCATTATTTTGGGGGCTTAAAAATGATGTTTTTGTTGGTCTCTGAAAAAATGATTTGTCAAAGTCGAGTTTTAAAAGGCAACTTGCATACAAGTTTGACTAGTGACAATGAAATTTTGGATTGCCAAAAAGTTTCCGAAATCGATTTTGGATTTCACTTTTCATTATTTTGGGGGCTTAAAAATGATGATTTGGTTGGTCTCTGAAAAAATGATTTGTCAAAGTCGAGTTTTAAAAGGCAACTTGCATACAAGTTTGACTAGTGACAATGAAATTTTGGATTGCCAAAAAGTTTCCGAAATCGATTTTGGATTTCACTTTTCATTATTTTGGGGGCTCAAAAATGATGTTTTGGTTGGTCTCTGAAAAAATGATTTGTCAAAGTCGAGTTTTAAAAGGCAGCTTGCATACAAGTTTGACTAGTGACAATGAAATTTTGGTTTGCCAAAAAGTTTCCGAAATCGATTTTGGATTTCACTTTTCATTATTTTGGGGGCTCAAAAATGATGGTTTGGTTGGTCTCTGAAAAAATGATTTGTCAAAGTCGAGTTTTAAAAGGCAGCTTGCATACAAGTTTGACTAGTGACAATGAAATTTTGGTTTGCCAAAAAGTTTCCGAAATCGATTTTGGATTTGACTTTTCATTATTTTGGGGGCTTAAAAATGATGGTTTGGTTGGTCTCTGAAAAAATGATTTGTCAAAGTCGAGTTTTAAAAGGCAACTTGCATACAAGTTTGACTAGTGACAATGAAATTTTGGATTGCCAAAAAGTTTCCGAAATCGATTTTGGATTTCACTTTTCATTATTTTGGGGGCTTAAAAATGATGATTTGGTTGGTCTCTGAAAAAATGATTTGTCAAAGTCGAGTTTTAAAAGGCAACTTGCATACAAGTTTGACTAGTGACAATGAAATTTTGGTTTGCCAAAAAGTTTCCGAAATCGATTTTGGATTTAACTTTTCATTATTCTGGGGGCTCAAAAATGATGGTTTGGTTGGTCTCTGAAAAAATGATTTGTCAAAGTCGAGTTTTAAAAGGCAGCGTGCGTACAAGTTTGACTAGTGACAATGAAATTTTGGTTTGCCAAAAAGTTTCCGAAATTGATTTTGGATTTCACTTTTCATTATTTTGGGGGCTCAAAAATGATGGTTTGGTTGGTCTCTTAAAAATGATTTGTCAAAGTCGAGTTTTAAAAGGCAACTTGCATACAAGTTTGACTAGCATACAAGTTTGACAATGAAATTTTGGTTTGCCAAAAAGTTTCCGAAATCGATTTTGGATTTCACTTTTCATTATTTTGGGGGCTCAAAAATGATGGTTTGGTTGGTCTCTGAAAAAATGATTTGTCAAAGTCGAGTTTTAAAAGGCAGCTTGCATACAAGTTTGACTAGTGACAATGAAATTTTGGTTTGCCAAAAAGTTTCCGAAATCGATTTTGGATTTCACTTTTCATTATTTTGGGGGCTTAAAAATGATGGTTTGGTTGGTCTCTGAAAAAATGATTTGTCAAAGTCGAGTTTTAAAAGGCAACTTGCATACAAGTTTGACTAGTGACAATGAAATTTTGGTTTGCCAAAAAGTTTCCGAAATCGATTTTGGATTTCACTTTTCATTATTTTGGGGGCTCAAAAATGATGGTTTGGTTGGTCTCTGAAAAAATGATTTGTCAAAGTCGAGTTTTAAAAGGCAACTTGCATACAAGTTTGACTAGTGACAATGAAATTTTGGATTGCCAAAAAGTTTCCGAAATCGATTTTGGATTTCACTTTTCATTATTTTGGGGGCTTAAAAATGATGTTTTGGTTGGTCTCTGAAAAAGTGATTTGTCAAAGTCGAGTTTTAAAAGGCAACTTGCATACAAGTTTGACTAGTTACAAAGAAATTTTCTTTTGCCAAAAAGTTTCCGAAATCGATTTTGGATTTCACTTTTCATTATTTTTCTGGGCTCAAAAATGATGTTTTGGTTGGTCTCTGAAAAAATGATTTGTCAAAGTCGAGTTTTAAAAGGCAACTTGCATACAAGTTTGACTACTGACAATGAAATTTTGGTTTGCCAAAAAGTTTCCGAAATCGATTTTGGATTTCACTTTTCATTATTTTGGGGGCTTAAACATGATGTTTTGGTTGGTCTCTGAAAATATGATTTGTCAAAGTCGAGTTTTAAAAGGCAGCTTGCATACAAGTTTGACTAGTGACAATGAAATTTTGGTTTGCCAAAAAGTTTCCGAAATCGATTTTGGATTTCACTTTTCATTATTTTGGGGGCTTAAAAATGATGTTTTGGTTGGTCTCTGAAAAAATGATTTGTCAAAGTCGAGTTTTAAAAGGCAACTTGCATACAAGTTTGACTAGTGACAATGAAATTTTGGTTTGCCAAAAAGTTTCCGAAATCGAATTTGGATTTTACTTTTCATTATTTTGGGGGTTCAAAAATGATGGTTTGGTTGGTCTCTGAAAAAATTATTTGTCAAAGTCGAGATTTAAAAGGCAACTTGCATACAAGCTTGACTAGTTATATTGAAATTTTGGTTTGCCAAAAAGTTTCCGAAATCGATTTTGGATCGAACTTTTCATTATTTTGGGGGCTTAAAAATGATGTTTTGGTTGGTCTCTGAAAAAATGATTTGTCAAAGTCGAGTTTTGAAAGGCAACTTGCATACAAGTTTGACTAGTGACAATGAAATTTTGGATTGCCAAAAAGTTTCCGAAATCGATTTTGGATTTCACTTTTCATTATTTTGGGGGCTCAAAAATGATGTTTTGGTTGGTCTCTGAAAAAATGATTTGTCAAAGTCGAGTTTTAAAAGGCAACTTGCATACAAGTTTGACTAGTGACAATGAAATTTTGGATTGCCAAAAAGTTTCCGAAATCGATTTTGGATTTCATTATTCATTATTTTGGGGGCTCCAAAATGATGTTTTGGTTGGTCTCTGAAAAAATGATTTGTCAAAGTCGAGTTTTAAAAGGCAACTTGCATACAAGTTTGACTAGTGACAATGAAATTTTGGATTGCCAAAAAGTTTCCGAAATCGATTTTGGATTTCACTTTTCATTATTTTGGGGGCTTAAAAATGATGTTTTGGTTGGTCTCTGAAAAAATGATTTGTCAAAGTCGAGTTTTAAAAGGCAACTTGCATACAAGTTTGACTAGTGACAATGAAATTTTGGTTTGCCAAAAAGATTCCGAGATCGATTTTGGATCGAACTTTTCATTATTTTGGGGGCTTAAAAATGATGTTTGGTTGGTCTCTGAAAAAATGATTTGTCAAAGTCGAGATTTAAAAGGCAACTTGCATACAAGCTTGACTAGTTATATTGAAATTTTGGTTTGCCAAAAAGTTTCCGAAATCGATTTTGGATCGAACTTTTCATTATTTTGGGGGCTTAAAAATGATGTTTTGGTTGGTCTCTGAAAAAATGATTTGTCAAAGTCGAGTTTTAAAGGCAACTTGCATACAAGTTTGACTAATGACAATGAAGTTTTGGTTTGCCAAAAAGTTTCCGAAATCGATTTTGGATTTCACTTTTCATTATTTTGGGGGCTTAAAAATGATGTTTTGGTTGGTCTCTGAAAAAATGATTTGTCAAAGTCGAGTTTTAAAAGGCAACTTGCATACAAGTTTGACTAGTGACAATGAAATTTTGGATTGCCAAAAAGTTTCCGAAATCGATTTTGGATTTCATTATTCATTATTTTGGGGGCTCCAAAATGATGTTTTGGTTGGTCTCTGAAAAAATGATTTGTCAAAGTCGAGTTTTAAAAGGCAACTTGCATACAAGTTTGACTAGTGACAATGAAATTTTGGATTGCCAAAAAGTTTCCGAAATCGATTTTGGATTTCACTTTTCATTATTTTGGGGGCTCAAAAATGATGTTTTGGTTGGTCTCTGAAAAAATGATTTGTCAAAGTCGAGTTTTAAAAGGCAACTTGCATACAAGTTTGACTAGTGACAATGAAATTTTGGTTTGCCAAAAAGATTCCGAGATCGATTTTGGATCGAACTTTTCATTATTTTGGGGGCTTAAAAATGATGTTTGGTTGGTCTCTGAAAAAATGATTTGTCAAAGTCGAGTTTTAAAAGGCAACTTGCATACAAGTTTGTCTAGTGACAATGAAATTTTGGATTGCCAAAAAGTTTCCGAAATCGATTTTGGATTTCACTTTTCATTATTTTGGGGGCTTAAAAATGATGTTTTGGTTGGTCTCTGAAAAAATGATTTGTCAAAGTCGAGTTTTGAAAGGCAACTTGCATACAAGTTTGACTAGTGACAATGAAATTTTGGTTTGCCAAAAAGTTTCCGAAATCGATTTTGGATTTTACTTTTCATTATTTTGGGGGCTTTAAAATGATGTTGAGGTTGGTCTCTGAAAAAATGATTTGTCACAGCCGAGTTTTAAAAGGCAGCTTGCATACAAGTTTGACTAGTGACAATGAAATTTTGGTTTGCCAAAAAGTTTCCGAAATCGATTTTGGATTTTACTTTTCATTATTTTGGGGGCTCACAAATGATGTTTTGGTTGGTCTCTGAAAAAATGATTTGTCAAAGTCGAGTTTTAAAGGCAACTTGCATACAAGTTTGACTAATGACAATGAAGTTTTGGTTTGCCAAAAAGTTTCCGAAATCGATTTTGGATTTCACTTTTAATTATTTTGGGGGCTCAAAAATGATGTTTTGGTTGGTCTCTGAAAAAATGATTTGTCAAAGTCGAGTTTTAAAAGGCAACTTGCATACAAGTTTGACTAGTGACAATGAAATTTTGGTTTGCCAAAAAGTTTCCGAAATCGATTTTGGATTTCACTTTTCATTATTTTGGGGGCTTAAAAATTATGTTTTGGTTGGTCTCTGAAAAAATGATTTGTCACAGCCGAGTTTTAAAAGGCAGCTTGCATACAAGTTTGACTAGTGACAATGAAATTTTGGTTTGCCAAAAAGTTTCCGAAATCGATTTTGGATTTCACTTTTCATTATTTTGGGGGCTTAAAAATTATGTTTTGGTTGGTCTCTGAAAAAATGATTTGTCAAAGTCGAGTTTTAAAGGCAACTTGCATACAAGTTTGACTAATGACAATGAAGTTTTGGTTTGCCAAAAAGTTTCCGAAATCGATTTTGGATTTCACTTTTAATTATTTTGGGGGCTCAAAAATGATGTTTTGGTTGGTCTCTGAAAAAATGATTTGTCAAAGTCGAGTTTTAAAAGGCAACTTGCATACAAGTTTGACTAGTGACAATGAAATTTTGGTTTGCCAAAAAGTTTCCGAAATCGATTTTGGATCGAACTTTTCATTATTTTGGGGGCTTAAAAATGATGGTTTGGTTGGTCTCTGAAAAAATGATTTGTCAAAGTCGAGTTTTAAAAGGCAACTTGCATACAAGTTTGACTAGTGACAATGAAATTTTGGTTTGCCAAAAAGTTTCCGAAATCGATTTTGGATTTCACTTTTCATTATTTTGGGGGCTTAAAAATGATGTTTTGGTTGGTCTCTGAAAAAATGATTTGTCAAAGTCGAGTTTTGAAAGGCAACTTGCATACAAGTTTGACCAGTGACAATGAAATTTTGGTTTGCCAAAAAGTTTCCGAAATCGATTTTGGATTTTACTTTTCATTATTTTGGGGGCTCAAAAATGATGTTTTGGTTGGTCTCTGAAAAAATGATTTGTCAAAGTCGAGTTTTAAAAGGCAGCTTGCATACAAGTTTGACTAGTGACAATGAAATTTTGGTTTGCCAAAAAGTTTCCGAAATCGATTTTGGATCGAACTTTTCATTATTTTGGGGGCTTAAAAATGATGGTTTGGTTGGTCTCTGAAAAAATGATTTGTCAAAGTCGAGTTTTAAAAGGCAACTTGCATACAAGTTTGACTAGTGACAATGAAATTTTGGATTGCCAAAAAGTTTCCGAAATCGATTTTGGATTTCACTTTTCATTATTTTGGGGGCTTAAAAATGATGTTTTGGTTGGTCTCTGAAAAAATGATTTGTCAAAGTCGAGTTTTGAAAGGCAACTTGCATACAAGTTTGACTAGTGACAATGAAATTTTGGTTTGCCAAAAAGTTTCCGAAATCGATTTTGGATTTTACTTTTCATTATTTTGGGGGCTCACAAATGATGTTTTGGTTGGTCTCTGAAAAAATGATTTGTCAAAGTCGAGTTTTAAAAGGCAACTTGCATACAAGTTTGACTAGTGACAATGAAATTTTGGATTGCCAAAAAGTTTCCGAAATCGATTTTGGATTTCACTTTTCATTATTTTGGGGGCTTAAAAATGATGTTTTGGTTGGTCTCTGAAAAATTGATTTGTCAAAGTCGAGTTTTGAAAGGCAACTTGCATACAAGTTTGACTAGTGACAATGAAATTTTGGTTTGCCAAAAAGTTTCCGAAATCGATTTTGGATTTTACTTTTCATTATTTTGGGGGCTCACAAATGATGGTTTGGTTGGTCTCTGAAAAAGTGATTTGTCAAAGTCGAGTTTTAAAAGGCAACTTGCATACAAGTTTGACTAGTGACAAAGAAATTTTGGTTTGCCAAAAAGTTTCCGAAATCGATTTTGGATTTCACTTTTCATTATTTTGGGGGCTCAAAAATGATGTTTTGGTTGGTCTCTGAAAAAATGATTTGTCAAAGTCGAGTTTTAAAAGGCAACTTGCATACAAGTTTGACTAGTGACAATGAAATTTTGGTTTGCCAAAAAGTTTCCGAAATCGATTTTGGATTTCACTTTTCATTATTTTGGGGGCTTAAAAATGATGTTTTGGTTGGTCTCTGAAAAAATGATTTGTCAAAGTCGAGTTTTAAAAGGCAACTTGCATACAAGTTTGACTAGTGACAATGAAATTTTGGATTGCCAAAAAGTTTCCGAAATCGATTTTGGATCGAACTTTTCATTATTTTGGGGGCTTAAAAATGATGTTTTGATTGGTCTCTGAAAAAATGATTTGTCAAAGTCGAGTTTTAAAAGGCAGCTTGCATACAAGTTTGACTAGTGACAATGAAATTTTGGTTTGCCAAAAAGTTTCCGAAATCGATTTTGGATTTCACTTTTCATTATTTTGGGGGCTCAAAAATGATGTTTTGGTTGGTCTCTGAAAAAATGATTTGTCAAAGTCGAGTTTTAAAAGGCAACTTGCATACAAGTTTGACAAGTTACATTGAAATTTTGGTTTGCCAAAAAGTTTCCGAAATCGATTTTGGATTTCACTTTTCATTATTTTGGGGGCTCAAAAATGATGTTTTGGTTGGTCTCTGAAAAAATGATTTGTCAAAGTCGAGTTTTAAAAGGCAACTTGCATACAAGTTTGACTAGTGACAATGAAATTTTGGTTTGCCAAAAAGTTTCCGAAATCGATTTTGGATTTTACTTTTCATTATTTTGGGGGCTTAAAAATGATGTTTTGGTTGGTCTCTGAAAAAATGATTTGTCAAAGTCGAGTTTTAAAAGGCAACTTGCATACAAGTTTGACTAGTGACAATGAAATTTTGGATTGCCAAAAAGTTTCCGAAATCGATTTTGGATTTCATTATTCATTATTTTGGGGGCTCAAAAATGATGGTTTGGTTGGTCTCTGAAAAAATTATTTGTCAAAGTCGAAATTGAAAAGGCAACTTGC
Source organism: Anopheles marshallii (assembly GCF_943734725.1). Taxonomy (NCBI): domain Eukaryota; kingdom Metazoa; phylum Arthropoda; class Insecta; order Diptera; family Culicidae; genus Anopheles; species Anopheles marshallii. The sequence continues at coordinate 2,872 of NW_026525896.1, read as the reverse complement.
ATACAAGTTTGACTAGTTACATTGAGATTTTGGTTTGCATAATATTTTCTGAAATCGGTCGTGGAATGCACTTTTCATTATTTTGGGGGCTTAAAAATGATGTTTTGGTTGGTCTCTGAAAAAATGATTTGTCAAAGTCGAGTTTTGAAAGGCAACTTGCATACAAGTTTGACTAGTGACAATGAAATTTTGGTTTGCCAAAAAGTTTCCGAAATCGATTTTGGATTTCACTTTTCATTATTTTGGGGGCTTAAACATGATGTTTTGGTTGGTCTCTGAAAATATGATTTGTCAAAGTCGAGTTTTAAAAGGCAGCTTGCATACAAGTTTGACTAGTGACAATGAAATTTTGGTTTGCCAAAAAGTTTCCGAAATCGATTTTGGATTTCACTTTTCATTATTTTGGGGGCTTAAAAATGATGTTTTGGTTGGTCTCTGAAAAAATGATTTGTCAAAGTCGAGTTTTAAAAGGCAACTTGCATACAAGTTTGACTAGTGACAATGAAATTTTGGTTTGCCAAAAAGTTTCCGAAATCGAATTTGGATTTTACTTTTCATTATTTTGGGGGTTCAAAAATGATGGTTTGGTTGGTCTCTGAAAAAATTATTTGTCAAAGTCGAGATTTAAAAGGCAACTTGCATACAAGCTTGACTAGTTATATTGAAATTTTGGTTTGCCAAAAAGTTTCCGAAATCGATTTTGGATCGAACTTTTCATTATTTTGGGGGCTTAAAAATGATGTTTTGGTTGGTCTCTGAAAAAATGATTTGTCAAAGTCGAGTTTTGAAAGGCAACTTGCATACAAGTTTGACTAGTGACAATGAAATTTTGGATTGCCAAAAAGTTTCCGAAATCGATTTTGGATTTCACTTTTCATTATTTTGGGGGCTCAAAAATGATGTTTTGGTTGGTCTCTGAAAAAATGATTTGTCAAAGTCGAGTTTTAAAAGGCAACTTGCATACAAGTTTGACTAGTGACAATGAAATTTTGGATTGCCAAAAAGTTTCCGAAATCGATTTTGGATTTCATTATTCATTATTTTGGGGGCTCCAAAATGATGTTTTGGTTGGTCTCTGAAAAAATGATTTGTCAAAGTCGAGTTTTAAAAGGCAACTTGCATACAAGTTTGACTAGTGACAATGAAATTTTGGATTGCCAAAAAGTTTCCGAAATCGATTTTGGATTTCACTTTTCATTATTTTGGGGGCTTAAAAATGATGTTTTGGTTGGTCTCTGAAAAAATGATTTGTCAAAGTCGAGTTTTAAAGGCAACTTGCATACAAGTTTGACTAATGACAATGAAGTTTTGGTTTGCCAAAAAGTTTCCGAAATCGATTTTGGATTTCACTTTTCATTATTTTGGGGGCTTAAAAATGATGTTTTGGTTGGTCTCTGAAAAAATGATTTGTCAAAGTCGAGTTTTAAAAGGCAACTTGCATACAAGTTTGACTAGTGACAATGAAATTTTGGATTGCCAAAAAGTTTCCGAAATCGATTTTGGATTTCATTATTCATTATTTTGGGGGCTCCAAAATGATGTTTTGGTTGGTCTCTGAAAAAATGATTTGTCAAAGTCGAGTTTTAAAAGGCAACTTGCATACAAGTTTGACTAGTGACAATGAAATTTTGGATTGCCAAAAAGTTTCCGAAATCGATTTTGGATTTCACTTTTCATTATTTTGGGGGCTCAAAAATGATGTTTTGGTTGGTCTCTGAAAAAATGATTTGTCAAAGTCGAGTTTTAAAAGGCAACTTGCATACAAGTTTGACTAGTGACAATGAAATTTTGGTTTGCCAAAAAGATTCCGAGATCGATTTTGGATCGAACTTTTCATTATTTTGGGGGCTTAAAAATGATGTTTGGTTGGTCTCTGAAAAAATGATTTGTCAAAGTCGAGTTTTAAAAGGCAACTTGCATACAAGTTTGTCTAGTGACAATGAAATTTTGGATTGCCAAAAAGTTTCCGAAATCGATTTTGGATTTCACTTTTCATTATTTTGGGGGCTTAAAAATGATGTTTTGGTTGGTCTCTGAAAAAATGATTTGTCAAAGTCGAGTTTTGAAAGGCAACTTGCATACAAGTTTGACTAGTGACAATGAAATTTTGGTTTGCCAAAAAGTTTCCGAAATCGATTTTGGATTTTACTTTTCATTATTTTGGGGGCTTTAAAATGATGTTGAGGTTGGTCTCTGAAAAAATGATTTGTCACAGCCGAGTTTTAAAAGGCAGCTTGCATACAAGTTTGACTAGTGACAATGAAATTTTGGTTTGCCAAAAAGTTTCCGAAATCGATTTTGGATTTCACTTTTCATTATTTTGGGGGCTTAAAAATTATGTTTTGGTTGGTCTCTGAAAAAATGATTTGTCAAAGTCGAGTTTTAAAGGCAACTTGCATACAAGTTTGACTAATGACAATGAAGTTTTGGTTTGCCAAAAAGTTTCCGAAATCGATTTTGGATTTCACTTTTAATTATTTTGGGGGCTCAAAAATGATGTTTTGGTTGGTCTCTGAAAAAATGATTTGTCAAAGTCGAGTTTTAAAAGGCAACTTGCATACAAGTTTGACTAGTGACAATGAAATTTTGGTTTGCCAAAAAGTTTCCGAAATCGATTTTGGATCGAACTTTTCATTATTTTGGGGGCTTAAAAATGATGGTTTGGTTGGTCTCTGAAAAAATGATTTGTCAAAGTCGAGTTTTAAAAGGCAACTTGCATACAAGTTTGACTAGTGACAATGAAATTTTGGTTTGCCAAAAAGTTTTCGAAATCGATTTTGGATTTCACTTTTCATTATTTTGGGGGCTTAAAAATGATGTTTTGGTTGGTCTCTGAAAAAATGATTTGTCAAAGTCGAGTTTTGAAAGGCAA
>NW_026525895.1:125000-137371 GCF_943734725.1 Anopheles marshallii | reverse complement strand
AAGAGAAAAAAATTTTGCGGGACCACTCAAAACATCATAGTTAGACCTAGCAAATGATGAAAAGTGAAACCCGCGATCGATTGGAGAAACCTTATTTTACACTGAAAAATTCCACATAAGGAAAATTTGTATGGAGCACCCTACTGCAGAGCACACCGACAGGGCCGGGAAGGAAGGCCCGGTCCAAGAAAAAATTTTTGCAGGACCACTCAAAACATCATAGTTAGACCTAGCAAATGATGAAAAGTGAAACCCGCGATCGATTGGAGAAACCTTATTTTACACTGAAAAATTCCACATAAGGAAAATTTGTATGGAGCACCCTACTGCAGAGCACACCGACAGGGCCGGGAAGGAAGGCCCGGTCCAAGAAAAAAATTTTTGCGGGACCACTCAAAACATCATAGTTAGACCTAGCAAATGATGAAAAGTGAAACCCGCGATCGATTGGAGAAACCTTATTTTACACTGAAAAATTCCACATAAGGAAAATTTGTATGGAGCACCCTACTGCAGAGCACACCGACAGGGCCGGGAAGGAAGGCCCGGTCCAAGAAAAAATTTTTGCGGGACCACTCAAAACATCATAGTTAGACCTAGCAAATGATGAAAAGTGAAACCCGCGATCGATTGGAGAAACCTTATTTTACACTGAAAAATTCCACATAAGGAAAATTTGTATGGAGCACCCTACTGCAGAGCACACCGACAGGGCCGGGAAGGAAGGCCCGGTCCAAGAAAAAATTTTTGCGGGACCACTCAAAACATCATAGTTAGACCTAGCAAATGATGAAAAGTGAAACCCGCGATCGATTGGAGAAACCTTATTTTACACTGAAAAATTCCACATAAGGAAAATTTGTATGGAGCACCCTACTGCAGAGCACACCGACAGGGCCGGGAAGGAAGGCCCGGTCCAAGAAAAAATTTTTGCGGGGACCACTCAAAACATCATAGTTAGACCTAGCAAATGATGAAAAGTGAAACCCGCGATCGATTGGAGAAACCTTATTTTACACTGAAAAATTCCACATAAGCAAAATTTGTATGGAGCACCCTACTGCAGAGCACACCGACATGGACGAAAGGGTCGACTGGCCAAGAGAAAAAATTTTTGCGGGACCACTCAAAACATCATAGTTAGACCTAGCAAATGATGAAAAGTGAAACCCGCGATCGATTGGAGAAACCTTATTTTACACTGAAAAATTCCACATAAGGAAAATTTGTATGGAGCACCCTACTGCAGAGCACACCGACAGGGCCGGGAAGGAAGGCCCGGTCCAAGAAAAAATTTTTGCGGGACCACTCAAAACATCATAGTTAGACCTAGCAAATGATGAAAAGTGAAACCCGCGATCGATTGGAGAAACCTTATTTTACACTGAAAAATTCCACATAAGGAAAATTTGTATGGAGCACCCTACTGCAGAGCACACCGACAGGGCCGGGAAGGAAGGCCCGGTCCAAGAAAAAATTTTTGCGGGACCACTCAAAACATCATAGTTAGACCTAGCAAATGATGAAAAGTGAAACCCGCGATCGATTGGAGAAACCTTATTTTACACTGAAAAATTCCACATAAGGAAAATTTGTATGGAGCACCCTACTGCAGAGCACACCGACAGGGCCGGGAAGGAAGGCCCGGTCCAAGAAAAAATTTTTGCGGGACCACTCAAAACATCATAGTTAGACCTAGCAAATGATGAAAAGTGAAACCCGCGATCGATTGGAGAAACCTTATTTTACACTGAAAAATTCCACATAAGGAAAATTTGTATGGAGCACCCTACTGCAGAGCACACCGACAGGGCCGGGAAGGAAGGCCCGGTCCAAGAAAAAATTTTTGCGGGACCACTCAAAACATCATAGTTAGACCTAGCAAATGATGAAAAGTGAAACCCGCGATCGATTGGAGAAACCTTATTTTACACTGAAAAATTCCACATAAGGAAAATTTGTATGGAGCACCCTACTGCAGAGCACACCGACAGGGCCGGGAAGGAAGGCCCGGTCCAAGAAAAAATTTTTGCGGGACCACTCAAAACATCATAGTTAGACCTAGCAAATGATGAAAAGTGAAACCCGCGATCGATTGGAGAAACCTTATTTTACACTGAAAAATTCCACATAAGCAAAATTTGTATGGAGCACCCTACTGCAGAGCACACCGACAGGGCCGGGAAGGAAGGCCCGGTCCAAGAAAAAATTTTTGCGGGACCACTCAAAACATCATAGTTAGACCTAGCAAATGATGAAAAAGTGAAACCCGCGATCGATTGGAGAAACCTTATTTTACACTGAAAAATTCCACATAAGGAAAATTTGTATGGAGCACCCTACTGCAGAGCACACCGACAGGGCCGGGAAGGAAGGCCCGGTCCAAGAAAAAATTTTTGCGGGACCACTCAAAACATCATAGTTAGACCTAGCAAATGATGAAAAGTGAAACCCGCGATCGATTGGAGAAACCTTATTTTACACTGAAAAATTCCACATAAGGAAAATTTGTATGGAGCACCCTACTGCAGAGCACACCGACAGGGCCGGGAAGGAAGGCCCGGTCCAAGAAAAAATTTTTGCGGGACCACTCAAAACATCATAGTTAGACCTAGCAAATGATGAAAAGTGAAACCCGCGATCGATTGGAGAAACCTTATTTTACACTGAAAAATTCCACATAAGGAAAATTTGTATGGAGCACCCTACTGCAGAGCACACCGACAGGGCCGGGAAGGAAGGCCCGGTCCAAGAAAAAATTTTTGCGGGACCACTCAAAACATCATAGTTAGACCTAGCAAATGATGAAAAGTGAAACCCGCGATCGATTGGAGAAACCTTATTTTACACTGAAAAATTCCACATAAGGAAAATTTGTATGGAGCACCCTACTGCAGAGCACACCGACAGGGCCGGGAAGGAAGGCCCGGTCCAAGAAAAAATTTTTGCGGGACCACTCAAAACATCATAGTTAGACCTAGCAAATGATGAAAAGTGAAACCCGCGATCGATTGGAGAAACCTTATTTTACACTGAAAAATTCCACATAAGGAAAATTTGTATGGAGCACCCTACTGCAGAACACACCGACAGGGCCGGGAAGGAAGGCCCGGTCCAAGAAAAAATTTTTGCGGGACCACTCAAAACATCATAGTTAGACCTAGCAAATGATGAAAAGTGAAACCCGCGATCGATTGGAGAAACCTTATTTTACACTGAAAAATTCCACATAAGCAAAATTTGTATGGAGCACCCTACTGCAGAACACACCGACAGGGCCGGGAAGGAAGGCCCGGTCCAAGAAAAAATTTTTGCGGGACCACTCAAAACATCATAGTTAGACCTAGCAAATGATGAAAAGTGAAACCCGCGATCGATTGGAGAAACCTTATTTTACACTGAAAAATTCCACATAAGGAAAATTTGTATGGAGCACCCTACTGCAGAACACACCGACAGGGCCGGGAAGGAAGGCCCGGTCCAAGAAAAAATTTTTGCGGGACCACTCAAAACATCATAGTTAGACCTAGCAAATGATGAAAAGTGAAACCCGCGATCGATTGGAGAAACCTTATTTTACACTGAAAAATTCCACATAAGGAAAATTTGTATGGAGCACCCTACTGCAGAGCACACCGACAGGGCCGGGAAGGAAGGCCCGGTCCAAGAAAAAATTTTTGCGGGACCACTCAAAACATCATAGTTAGACCTAGCAAATGATGAAAAGTGAAACCCGCGATCGATTGGAGAAACCTTATTTTACACTGAAAAATTCCACATAAGGAAAATTTGTATGGAGCACCCTACTGCAGAGCACACCGACAGGGCCGGGAAGGAAGGCCCGGTCCAAGAAAAAATTTTTGCGGGACCACTCAAAACATCATAGTTAGACCTAGCAAATGATGAAAAGTGAAACCCGCGATCGATTGGAGAAACCTTATTTTACACTGAAAAATTCCACATAAGGAAAATTTGTATGGAGCACCCTACTGCAGAGCACACCGACAGGGCCGGGAAGGAAGGCCCGGTCCAAGAAAAAATTTTTGCGGGACCACTCAAAACATCATAGTTAGACCTAGCAAATGATGAAAAGTGAAACCCGCGATCGATTGGAGAAACCTTATTTTACACTGAAAAATTCCACATAAGGAAAATATGTATGGAGCACCCTACTGCAGAGCACACCGACAGGGCCGGGAAGGAAGGCCCGGTCCAAGAAAAAATTTTTGCGGGACCACTCAAAACATCATAGTTAGACCTAGCAAATGATGAAAAGTGAAACCCGCGATCGATTGGAGAAACCTTATTTTACACTGAAAAATTCCACATAAGCAAAATTTGTATGGAGCACCCTACTGCAGAACACACCGACAGGGCCGGGAAGGAAGGCCCGGTCCAAGAAAAAATTTTTGCGGGACCACTCAAAACATCATAGTTAGACCTAGCAAATGATGAAAAGTGAAACCCGCGATCGATTGGAGAAACCTTATTTTACACTGAAAAATTCCACATAAGGAAAATTTGTATGGAGCACCCTACTGCAGAACACACCGACAGGGCCGGGAAGGAAGGCCCGGTCCAAGAAAAAATTTTTGCGGGACCACTCAAAACATCATAGTTAGACCTAGCAAATGATGAAAAGTGAAACCCGCGATCGATTGGAGAAACCTTATTTTACACTGAAAAATTCCACATAAGCAAAATTTGTATGGAGCACCCTACTGCAGAACACACCGACAGGGCCGGGAAGGAAGGCCCGGTCCAAGAAAAAATTTTTGCGGGACCACTCAAAACATCATAGTTAGACCTAGCAAATGATGAAAAGTGAAACCCGCGATCGATTGGAGAAACCTTATTTTACACTGAAAAATTCCACATAAGGAAAATTTGTATGGAGCACCCTACTGCAGAACACACCGACAGGGCCGGGAAGGAAGGCCCGGTCCAAGAAAAAATTTTTGCGGGACCACTCAAAACATCATAGTTAGACCTAGCAAATGATGAAAAGTGAAACCCGCGATCGATTGGAGAAACCTTATTTTACACTGAAAAATTCCACATAAGGAAAATTTGTATGGAGCACCCTACTGCAGAGCACACCGACAGGGCCGGGAAGGAAGGCCCGGTCCAAGAAAAAATTTTTGCGGGACCACTCAAAACATCATAGTTAGACCTAGCAAATGATGAAAAGTGAAACCCGCGATCGATTGGAGAAACCTTATTTTACACTGAAAAATTCCACATAAGGAAAATTTGTATGGAGCACCCTACTGCAGAGCACACCGACAGGGCCGGGAAGGAAGGCCCGGTCCAAGAAAAAATTTTTGCGGGACCACTCAAAACATCATAGTTAGACCTAGCAAATGATGAAAAGTGAAACCCGCGATCGATTGGAGAAACCTTATTTTACACTGAAAAATTCCACATAAGGAAAATATGTATGGAGCACCCTACTGCAGAGCACACCGACAGGGCCGGGAAGGAAGGCCCGGTCCAAGAAAAAATTTTTGCGGGACCACTCAAAACATCATAGTTAGACCTAGCAAATGATGAAAAGTGAAACCCGCGATCGATTGGAGAAACCTTATTTTACACTGAAAAATTCCACATAAGCAAAATTTGTATGGAGCACCCTACTGCAGAACACACCGACAGGGCCGGGAAGGAAGGCCCGGTCCAAGAAAAAATTTTTGCGGGACCACTCAAAACATCATAGTTAGACCTAGCAAATGATGAAAAGTGAAACCCGCGATCGATTGGAGAAACCTTATTTTACACTGAAAAATTCCACATAAGGAAAATTTGTATGGAGCACCCTACTGCAGAACACACCGACAGGGCCGGGAAGGAAGGCCCGGTCCAAGAAAAAATTTTTGCGGGACCACTCAAAACATCATAGTTAGACCTAGCAAATGATGAAAAGTGAAACCCGCGATCGATTGGAGAAACCTTATTTTACACTGAAAAATTCCACATAAGGAAAATATGTATGGAGCACCCTACTGCAGAGCACACCGACAGGGCCGGGAAGGAAGGCCCGGTCCAAGAAAAAATTTTTGCGGGACCACTCAAAACATCATAGTTAGACCTAGCAAATGATGAAAAGTGAAACCCGCGATCGATTGGAGAAACCTTATTTTACACTGAAAAATTCCACATAAGCAAAATTTGTATGGAGCACCCTACTGCAGAACACACCGACAGGGCCGGGAAGGAAGGCCCGGTCCAAGAAAAAATTTTTGCGGGACCACTCAAAACATCATAGTTAGACCTAGCAAATGATGAAAAGTGAAACCCGCGATCGATTGGAGAAACCTTATTTTACACTGAAAAATTCCACATAAGGAAAATTTGTATGGAGCACCCTACTGCAGAACACACCGACAGGGCCGGGAAGGAAGGCCCGGTCCAAGAAAAAATTTTTGCGGGACCACTCAAAACATCATAGTTAGACCTAGCAAATGATGAAAAGTGAAACCCGCGATCGATTGGAGAAACCTTATTTTACACTGAAAAATTCCACATAAGCAAAATTTGTATGGAGCACCCTACTGCAGAACACACCGACAGGGCCGGGAAGGAAGGCCCGGTCCAAGAAAAAATTTTTGCGGGACCACTCAAAACATCATAGTTAGACCTAGCAAATGATGAAAAGTGAAACCCGCGATCGATTGGAGAAACCTTATTTTACACTGAAAAATTCCACATAAGGAAAATTTGTATGGAGCACCCTACTGCAGAACACACCGACAGGGCCGGGAAGGAAGGCCCGGTCCAAGAAAAAATTTTTGCGGGACCACTCAAAACATCATAGTTAGACCTAGCAAATGATGAAAAGTGAAACCCGCGATCGATTGGAGAAACCTTATTTTACACTGAAAAATTCCACATAAGGAAAATTTGTATGGAGCACCCTACTGCAGAGCACACCGACAGGGCCGGGAAGGAAGGCCCGGTCCAAGAAAAAATTTTTGCGGGACCACTCAAAACATCATAGTTAGACCTAGCAAATGATGAAAAGTGAAACCCGCGATCGATTGGAGAAACCTTATTTTACACTGAAAAATTCCACATAAGGAAAATTTGTATGGAGCACCCTACTGCAGAGCACACCGACAGGGCCGGGAAGGAAGGCCCGGTCCAAGAAAAAATTTTTGCGGGACCACTCAAAACATCATAGTTAGACCTAGCAAATGATGAAAAGTGAAACCCGCGATCGATTGGAGAAACCTTATTTTACACTGAAAAATTCCACATAAGGAAAATTTGTATGGAGCACCCTACTGCAGAGCACACCGACAGGGCCGGGAAGGAAGGCCCGGTCCAAGAAAAAATTTTTGCGGGACCACTCAAAACATCATAGTTAGACCTAGCAAATGATGAAAAGTGAAACCCGCGATCGATTGGAGAAACCTTATTTTACACTGAAAAATTCCACATAAGGAAAATATGTATGGAGCACCCTACTGCAGAGCACACCGACAGGGCCGGGAAGGAAGGCCCGGTCCAAGAAAAAATTTTTGCGGGACCACTCAAAACATCATAGTTAGACCTAGCAAATGATGAAAAGTGAAACCCGCGATCGATTGGAGAAACCTTATTTTACACTGAAAAATTCCACATAAGCAAAATTTGTATGGAGCACCCTACTGCAGAACACACCGACAGGGCCGGGAAGGAAGGCCCGGTCCAAGAAAAAATTTTTGCGGGACCACTCAAAACATCATAGTTAGACCTAGCAAATGATGAAAAGTGAAACCCGCGATCGATTGGAGAAACCTTATTTTACACTGAAAAATTCCACATAAGGAAAATTTGTATGGAGCACCCTACTGCAGAACACACCGACAGGGCCGGGAAGGAAGGCCCGGTCCAAGAAAAAATTTTTGCGGGACCACTCAAAACATCATAGTTAGACCTAGCAAATGATGAAAAGTGAAACCCGCGATCGATTGGAGAAACCTTATTTTACACTGAAAAATTCCACATAAGCAAAATTTGTATGGAGCACCCTACTGCAGAACACACCGACAGGGCCGGGAAGGAAGGCCCGGTCCAAGAAAAAATTTTTGCGGGACCACTCAAAACATCATAGTTAGACCTAGCAAATGATGAAAAGTGAAACCCGCGATCGATTGGAGAAACCTTATTTTACACTGAAAAATTCCACATAAGGAAAATATGTATGGAGCACCCTACTGCAGAGCACACCGACAGGGCCGGGAAGGAAGGCCCGGTCCAAGAAAAAATTTTTGCGGGACCACTCAAAACATCATAGTTAGACCTAGCAAATGATGAAAAGTGAAACCCGCGATCGATTGGAGAAACCTTATTTTACACTGAAAAATTCCACATAAGCAAAATTTGTATGGAGCACCCTACTGCAGAACACACCGACAGGGCCGGGAAGGAAGGCCCGGTCCAAGAAAAAATTTTTGCGGGACCACTCAAAACATCATAGTTAGACCTAGCAAATGATGAAAAGTGAAACCCGCGATCGATTGGAGAAACCTTATTTTACACTGAAAAATTCCACATAAGGAAAATTTGTATGGAGCACCCTACTGCAGAACACACCGACAGGGCCGGGAAGGAAGGCCCGGTCCAAGAAAAAATTTTTGCGGGACCACTCAAAACATCATAGTTAGACCTAGCAAATGATGAAAAGTGAAACCCGCGATCGATTGGAGAAACCTTATTTTACACTGAAAAATTCCACATAAGCAAAATTTGTATGGAGCACCCTACTGCAGAACACACCGACAGGGCCGGGAAGGAAGGCCCGGTCCAAGAAAAAATTTTTGCGGGACCACTCAAAACATCATAGTTAGACCTAGCAAATGATGAAAAGTGAAACCCGCGATCGATTGGAGAAACCTTATTTTACACTGAAAAATTCCACATAAGGAAAATTTGTATGGAGCACCCTACTGCAGAACACACCGACAGGGCCGGGAAGGAAGGCCCGGTCCAAGAAAAAATTTTTGCGGGACCACTCAAAACATCATAGTTAGACCTAGCAAATGATGAAAAGTGAAACCCGCGATCGATTGGAGAAACCTTATTTTACACTGAAAAATTCCACATAAGGAAAATTTGTATGGAGCACCCTACTGCAGAGCACACCGACAGGGCCGGGAAGGAAGGCCCGGTCCAAGAAAAAATTTTTGCGGGACCACTCAAAACATCATAGTTAGACCTAGCAAATGATGAAAAGTGAAACCCGCGATCGATTGGAGAAACCTTATTTTACACTGAAAAATTCCACATAAGGAAAATTTGTATGGAGCACCCTACTGCAGAGCACACCGACAGGGCCGGGAAGGAAGGCCCGGTCCAAGAAAAAATTTTTGCGGGACCACTCAAAACATCATAGTTAGACCTAGCAAATGATGAAAAGTGAAACCCGCGATCGATTGGAGAAACCTTATTTTACACTGAAAAATTCCACATAAGGAAAATTTGTATGGAGCACCCTACTGCAGAGCACACCGACAGGGCCGGGAAGGAAGGCCCGGTCCAAGAAAAAATTTTTGCGGGACCACTCAAAACATCATAGTTAGACCTAGCAAATGATGAAAAGTGAAACCCGCGATCGATTGGAGAAACCTTATTTTACACTGAAAAATTCCACATAAGGAAAATATGTATGGAGCACCCTACTGCAGAGCACACCGACAGGGCCGGGAAGGAAGGCCCGGTCCAAGAAAAAATTTTTGCGGGACCACTCAAAACATCATAGTTAGACCTAGCAAATGATGAAAAGTGAAACCCGCGATCGATTGGAGAAACCTTATTTTACACTGAAAAATTCCACATAAGCAAAATTTGTATGGAGCACCCTACTGCAGAACACACCGACAGGGCCGGGAAGGAAGGCCCGGTCCAAGAAAAAATTTTTGCGGGACCACTCAAAACATCATAGTTAGACCTAGCAAATGATGAAAAGTGAAACCCGCGATCGATTGGAGAAACCTTATTTTACACTGAAAAATTCCACATAAGGAAAATTTGTATGGAGCACCCTACTGCAGAACACACCGACAGGGCCGGGAAGGAAGGCCCGGTCCAAGAAAAAATTTTTGCGGGACCACTCAAAACATCATAGTTAGACCTAGCAAATGATGAAAAGTGAAACCCGCGATCGATTGGAGAAACCTTATTTTACACTGAAAAATTCCACATAAGCAAAATTTGTATGGAGCACCCTACTGCAGAACACACCGACAGGGCCGGGAAGGAAGGCCCGGTCCAAGAAAAAATTTTTGCGGGACCACTCAAAACATCATAGTTAGACCTAGCAAATGATGAAAAGTGAAACCCGCGATCGATTGGAGAAACCTTATTTTACACTGAAAAATTCCACATAAGGAAAATTTGTATGGAGCACCCTACTGCAGAGCACACCGACAGGGCCGGGAAGGAAGGCCCGGTCCAAGAAAAAATTTTTGCGGGACCACTCAAAACATCATAGTTAGACCTAGCAAATGATGAAAAGTGAAACCCGCGATCGATTGGAGAAACCTTATTTTACACTGAAAAATTCCACATAAGCAAAATTTGTATGGAGCACCCTACTGCAGAGCACACCGACATGGACGAAAGGGTCGACTGGCCAAGAGAAAAAATTTTTGCGGGACCACTCAAAACATCATAGTTAGACCTAGCAAATGATGAAAAGTGAAACCCGCGATCGATTGGAGAAACCTTATTTTACACTGAAAAATTCCACATAAGCAAAATTTGTATGGAGCACCCTACTGCAGAACACACCGACATGGACGAAAGGGTCGACTGGCCAAGAGAAAAAATTTTTGCGGGACCACTCAAAACATCATAGTTAGACCTAGCAAATGATGAAAAGTGAAACCCGCGATCGATTGGAGAAACCTTATTTTACACTGAAAAATTCCACATAAGGAAAATATGTATGGAGCACCCTACTGCAGAGCACACCGACAGGGCCGGGAAGGAAGGCCCGCTCCAAGAAAAAATTTTTGCGGGACCACTCAAAACATCATAGTTAGACCTAGCAAATGATGAAAAGTGAAACCCGCGATCGATTGGAGAAACCTTATTTTACACTGAAAAATTCCACATAAGGAAAATTTGTATGGAGCACCCTACTGCAGAGCACACCGACAGGGCCGGGAAGGAAGGCCCGGTCCAAGAAAAAATTTTTGCGGGACCACTCAAAACATCATAGTTAGACCTAGCAAATGATGAAAAGTGAAACCCGCGATCGATTGGAGAAACCTTATTTTACACTGAAAAATTCCACATAAGGAAAATTTGTATGGAGCACCCTACTGCAGAGCACACCGACAGGGCCGGGAAGGAAGGCCCGGTCCAAGAAAAAATTTTTGCGGGACCACTCAAAACATCATAGTTAGACCTAGCAAATGATGAAAAGTGAAACCCGCGATCGATTGGAGAAACCTTATTTTACACTGAAAAATTCCACATAAGGAAAATTTGTATGGAGCACCCTACTGCAGAGCACACCGACAGGGCCGGGAAGGAAGGCCCGGTCCAAGAAAAAATTTTTGCGGGACCACTCAAAACATCATAGTTAGACCTAGCAAATGATGAAAAGTGAAACCCGCGATCGATTGGAGAAACCTTATTTTACACTGAAAAATTCCACATAAGGAAAATTTGTATGGAGCACCCTACTGCAGAGCACACCGACAGGGCCGGGAAGGAAGGCCCGGTCCAAGAAAAAATTTTTGCGGGACCACTCAAAACATCATAGTTAGACCTAGCAAATGATGAAAAGTGAAACCCGCGATCGATTGGAGAAACCTTATTTTACACTGAAAATTCCACATAAGGAAAATTTGTATGGAGCACCCTACTGTGGTCACCATCGGTCGAGTTGGTCGAGACGGGCAAAAAATTTTTTTTTCCATATCGTCTCAAAACATGATTTATGGACCTTGTAAATGTTGAAAAGTGAAACGAAATCACTTTTGGAGCGATGAAAATTTTGTATGGGAGGTCCCTACCCGGAACAAATTTTACTAGTAAAGTCATCATTCCGCGACGAGAAATTTGAAAATGGTCAAATATGGTTAAGATGTCATGTTCATTCCCTACTATGGGGGACCAGGTCGTCACGAAAAAATTTTTTTCTCGACCTGGTCAAATGTGGTTCTGCGACGGAGGTTAAACTAATATTGCATAATTTGGCCCAAAAACCCCCCTCTGTCAGAAAAATTTCCCCTTCAAGAGCGAAAGCAGACCACATAAGTTGAGCTTCGAGGTATCTGAAAGTTGAATATAGAGCGAGGTTCTAAGCGAAGGGATAGCTTAACGTTGAGCATTGAACGCAAAAAAGCTTAGAGATAAGCTTATTATATAAGGATTGT
>NW_026525895.1:97500-115000 GCF_943734725.1 Anopheles marshallii | reverse complement strand
GGCCCACAAGTACGTTCTACAGTCCACTGCCTCCTCGTTCTGCAGTCTTCGCCGCGCGCGGAAGCGTCTCACGTTGTTCCTGACTGTTCGATGACGCTCCTCCCGCTCCTGTAACTCCTCCGTCGTCAGCAGTCGCCCGTCGGGGTGGGTTGGTGGTATTTCCCCCCTCGCAGCTCGTCGCTCAATGGTCAGCTGCCTACGAGCCTCGTTACGCCTTTCATTACGTAAGGCCACCAGCTCCTCGTGTGCGGTGTCCAGACTTTGCGCGGCCCTCTGCATGTCGTCGTGCGCGCTCGTGGCCCGCTCGATATACCACTCCTGTTGGAGTGTGGTGGTGATAATGCGAGCGGCCTCGCAAACTTTGCTCCATCGTGCTCGGCTGGTAAGCATGAACGCCACAAGATTGTCAGGCGTCACAGCCGCTTCGTCGTCCTCGCCGAGTAATTCATGCCGGACATCCGCGAACCTCGGACAGTCGAAGAAGGCATGCTCGGCCGTCTCCGGGACTCCCGGGCACCTGGTACAGTCGGCGGATGGTGCAAGATGTTTCACGCACAAGTACTCATGGAAAAACCCATGGCCGGAGAGGATCTGAGCGAGGTGGAATGTCATCTCCCCGTGTTGCCGGTTCTTCCATGCCGCCAAGTCTGGGATGGTCCGGTGCGCCCATCGGGTGTAGCGGCTTTCCGATTCTAGCTGGTCCCACTGACGCTGCCACTCGTCAATTGTCCTCGTCCGCTCCTCGATGCGCAATTCGCGTAGACTTGCTCCCGTCGTCCGATGCCGCTGGTAGCAACGAGCGTCTTCCGTCACCTGCAGCACGATGGGGATGACGCTGGCAAGGACCGTTGCCACCTCATGGCGCACTGTAATGAAGGTGCGAGCTACTGGCCGTGCGTACAGTCCTTGCACGCGGTTCAGCTGTCTGCAACACTCCCGGAACCGGACTGCCTCGTGCCAAATCGGCGCGGCGTAGCGGAGGGTGGAGTCCACCACCGATGCAAGCAGCCGCCGCTTCGCACTCTTTGGCCCACCATGATTTCGGAGCAGCCGGGAAATCCCCTGCGCCACACGGAGCGCTTTCGTCGTGGCCTGCTCTACGTGTGGCCTCCACGACAGGTGGTCCTCGATGACAACTCCTAAATATTTCAAGGTGCGGGTCGGCAGTTTCTCTACGCCATTGATACTCACCGGGACTCGGGTGTTGTCTCGTCTCATCGTAGACACAATGACCAGCTCGGTCTTGGCCGGAGCGAGCTCCAGGTGGTGTTGCGCCATCCACGAGCTGATCATTGCTACCGCCGTCTCCGCCAGTCCCGTCGCTGCCTCCGGCGTCGTCCCGCTCGCCAGCACCACGACGTCATCCGCAAAGCCGATCACTTCGGCGCCCTCAGGCAGCACCAGCCGAAGCACGCCGTCGTACATCGCGTTCCACAGGGTCGGGCCCAGGATTGAGCCCTGTGGAACGCCCGCCGTGACCGTACGACGCACTGGCCCCTCGCTGGTCTCGTACACCAGCCTCCTCTCAGAAAAGTAGCTGCGCAATATTTTCTGGAGGGCTGCAGGGACCATCAGCTTCTGCAGGGCAACCGCGATCGCCTTCCAGCTGGCAGAGTTAAAGGCGTTCCTGACGTCCAGTGCTGCCACCACCAGACATCGAGGATCCCGCTGGTTGGTGCGGTGAAACGTCCTCGCGTGTTGTCCTCGCTCGATCACCCGCTCGATGGCCTGAAGCGTGGAACGACCGCGCCGGAACCCGTACTGCCTTGCTGACAGCCGAGGAGCATCGCTGTCCTCCAAGTGGTCGTTCAGCCGATCTAAGATCAGCCGTTCGAACCCCTTGGCGACTGCTCCCAGCATTAGCAGCGGGCGGTGCGACGACGGATCGCCCGGCGGCTTACCTGGCTTCGTGACCAACACAAGGCGTGCCTCCTTCCATGCCGCAGGAAACTCCCCTCGCTCGAGCAGCTGATTGTACACCTTGGCGAAGACTTCCGGGTGCTTCCGCATTGCCGCCTTCACTGCGGCATTCGGGATACCGTCCAGCCCTGGCGCCTTGGAGGTGGCCATCCGCTCGGCCAGCGAAAGAATTTCCGAGCTCGTGACCGGCCTCAGAGCCTCACTGCACACGTCGATGTCCGGCCACTCAAATGCCGGATGGTCCGGGAACAAGGCTTCGACGATCGGACCTAGTACGGCTCGGTCCGTTTCCGGTGGTGCCCTGTTACGTAGTTTTGCTCGAACAACCTTGTAACCGAGTCCGAACACCTCGGCTTCGACCCCATCGATCAGCTCTTGCATACTGTCTTCCTTACTGCTGTGAATGGCGGCCTGCAGCAATCGTCGACAGCCCTGCAGCCTGGCCGACGTCACCGCACGCTCCGAAGGTTGGGCCCTGCGATGGGCGGCCTCCGCTGCTCCGCATTCCTCCCTCAGGCGCTCGATCTCCGGAGACCACCAGTACACCTGGGGCTTGCGATGGAAAGTAGCCCCGTGTACTCTCTCCATGATCTCATCGCACGCCTGGGTCAGTCCGCCGATCAGCCCCTCCGGAGTTGCGACCTGCTCGAAGTGGCCGCATGTGAGGGCGGTGTCGAAGCACTTGTTATCGAATTGCGTCGTCTTCCACCGGGTCCCGGCGTGTCTGGCTGTCCCGTCTCGACTTCGCTGCTGCTGCTGGCCTCTTCGCTTGGGGCGTTGTCCTGGGACGCCCACCTGGAACTGGACGTAGGCATGGTCGCTGCTGGAAAAGCGATCGAGCACGCGCCAGGTGTCCGGTCGCGCAATAGTTTGGCTGGCAAAGGAAACGTCAACAACGCTTTCCCGCGCAACCCCGTTGCCCTTGAAAGTGGGCACGTTGCCGCGGTTCAGCGTATGCAGCGCCAGCTGCTCCACCACGCTCAGGAGCTCCTGCCCCTTCCGGGTGGTGCGCGCACTCCCCCACTCCTCATTCCAGGCGTTGAAGTCCCCGGCCAGGACTGATGTTGCGTGTCCGACCAGAGACACCTCCACCGCACCGAGGAAGCTTACGAAGTCTTCGATGCCGCTGCTGGGTGGCACGTAGCAGCTGGCGAACGTTACTCCCGCTATGGTGGCCACCACGAGTCCCGGGACGACGCTCCCCCAAAGCCGTTGAATAGGGTACGCCCCTGTTGCTATTATCGCCACACTCTGTTCCGCATCGATGGCCCACCGCGGATCATCCCGAGGTGGTCGATATAGTTCGCAGGCGAGCACCACCTGAGCCCCTAACTCGCGAGCCGTCTGCAGCATGAGGTCTTGGGCTGCCCGGCTTCGCCCGAGGTTCACTTGCAGCACTTTTAGCGCCGGCACGTCGGATGCCCGACCGGGTGCGGGCCGCTGCACACGACGCAGCGCACCTCCGCCGTGCAGCTCTTCGCCTGGTGATCCGGCTTCCCGCAGCGAATGCAGCTTGTCGAGCGGTCCACTTCGCTCCTGCACGCAGCTCGGACGTGCCCCATCTCGAGGCACTTGTAGCACCGTTGCTGACGCGCCTGCAGAGGAGCCACCTTCCGGATCAGACACGATGTGTATTTGATCTTGACGCTCTTGTCGACCAGACCCTCCGCAGCCCTGGCTGTTACGCGGACTATCGCCACTTTCGTGCCGTCCCAGGCAGGTCGCAGGCGAACCGATGTCTCCTCCACCTCGCATTGGCACAGGTTGGTCAGCGCCATCGCCACATCGGTCTCCTTCGCTAAAGGGTCGACAGCGTCCAACCGGATTTCGACCATAGGCGTGACCAGCCGAGCTGAGGCCGGCCGTTCTGCCTTTGCGCAGACCTGCTTGATGCACTGCAGAACTTCTGCAGCGTCCGCGCTCTCCTTCAGCTCCATGACAAGCCTGGAGCGTGTGGTGCGTCGCCCGACGCCTAGGGCCTCAGCATGTTTCTCCATTTCTGGAGCCGTTCGGACAGCCTGGTACACCTCCGTCCAGGTTTGTCCCTCAGCTGGGGCGATTTCAATAGCGTCCGGCTTGGTTTTTCGCTGCCGCTGACGCCGACCTCCTCGTTGTGCTCCAGGCTGGCTACCCCGGGCCTGTTGTCCCTGATGTTGCTGGGGCTGCTGCTTAGACGGTCCTGCGATCGGCTGTCGCTGAACCGCTGCCCGTTGCGGTAGTTGCGGCCACTGCTGCTGCTGTTGCTGCGGCTTGTTCCCCGGTTGCCGGGCCGGCTTACGACGCACCACTTCAGCCCAGGAGCCGCCTTCCGGGTCTGAAAGCGGAGCTGCCGTTGCCGACACCGCTCCCTGCTGTCGCTGTTGCTGCTGCTGCTCACGACGTTGCTGCTGCTGTTGTTGCTGCTGCTGCTGGTACTGCTGCTGCTGCTTCTGGCTGCCTCCATAGCCCAGCGTCTGTGCAAGGAGCTCTTGGAAGCTGGCTCGCTCCTCCCTCAGCTCGTTGCGCAGGCGCTCGTTGTCTTCACGAGCCAGCGTCTCGCGCATCCGGGCTTCCTCTCGGGCCAGCTGCAAATCTTGCCGGGCCTGCACAGCATTTGTTTCCATCTGCTGCCGGAGCATCTGGATCTCCTGTTGCAGACCCACGATCGTCGCTCGCAGCTGCTCGTTGGTGAGCGACGTCTCATTGAGGAGCTGTCTCAGCTCCGACATTTCCGGGGACTGCTGCTTCGCTCCCGGAACAGATGTTCGTGTAAGAGCCACTCGCGGCTCCAGAATAGTGGAGAGCTTCGCCGGCCTCTCCTCCGTTGACTCCGTCCTGGAACGGAGGGTTCGCCCCGTCGACGACATCTCCACCTCTCACTGTTACGGGTGAGGGTGGAGGGGGGGGGGGGGGGAGTCGGGGGAGGTGTTCTCCCCGACTCGCGGCGACGTAGCGCGTTGATTGACTCCCCACACACAGAAACACACGGTACTCGGCCAAGAACGCGCAACCGAACAGCTGTCCCATACAAAATGTATGGGAACGAAAGACGCCGGAAATCGCCAAAACCTCCAACTTTGGAAGCCTATAACTCCGCAACGGTTCGTCGCACAAAAATGTTAGACCACTCTATCGACGCGGGATATTCTCACTTATAGTCCTCAAGTGTTTTTAAGATCACTAACGCACTTTTTGGGGGGTAAAACGGTCCCCCACCAAAAACTCACAGTTTTTCAAGTGCCACTTCCGGTGTAACGCACACACACACACATACAAAATTTTGTAAGATGCGTCTTACCGAGACGCATCCAACGACACCTTAATCGTCCGGATCGGTTCACAATTCGCCTTAATATTCAACAAAAACCTGCCCACGAAAAACTCCCCCCCCTTAAGGGGTGGGGGGGTGAAATTTGGGAGGGGGGTCGACGGCCAGGATCGGGGGCCGGACACTTGAAGCCAAAGCCCTGGCACGCGTGGCCTGGCTGATACGGCCGATTTTCACTCCAAACACTCGCACACACGCACGCACACAGAAACACACGGTACTCGGCCAAGAACGCGCAACCGAACAGCTGTCCCATACAAAATGTATGGGAACGAAAGACGCCGGAAATCGCCAAAACCTCCAACTTTGGAAGCCTATAACTCCGCAACGGTTCGTCGCACAAAAATGTTAGACCACTCTATCGACGCGGGATATTCTCACTTATAGTCCTCAAGTGTTTTTAAGATCACTAACGCACTTTTTGGGGGGTAAAACGGTCCCCCACCAAAAACTCACAGTTTTTCAAGTGCCACTTCCGGTGTAACGCACACACACACACATACAAAATTTTGTAAGATGCGTCTTACCGAGACGCATCCAACGACACCTTAATCGTCCGGATCGGTTCACAATTCGCCTTAATATTCAACAAAAACCTGCCCACGAAAAACTCCCCCCCCTTAAGGGGTGGGGGGGTGAAATTTGGGAGGGGGGTCGGCGGCCAGGATCGGGGGCCGGACACTTGAAACCAAAGCCCTGGCACGCGTGGCCTGGCTGATACGGCCGATTTTCACTCCAAACACTCGCACACACGCACGCACACGGAAACACACGGCAAACGGAAAGTGCCTTAAATCGTGCACTTTGCCAAAAAGTTACACTTTTCGGTGCGCTTGCACCGGGCTTTACCGTTATGTTCTTCAGCACACTCGCGGCGACAACGCCAGATCGGGCGCAAACCGGTACTTTGCACTGACGTCACACGCGACGACACACGGTACTCGGCCAAGAACGCACCACCGAACAGCTGTCCCATACAAAATGTATGGGAACGAAAGACGCCGGAAATCGCCAAAACCTCCAACTTTGGAAGCCTATAACTCCGCAACGGTTCGTCGCACAAAAATGTTAGACCACTCTATCGACGCGGGATATTCTCACTTATAGTCCTCAAGTGTTTTTAAGATCACTAACGCACTTTTTGGGGGGTAAAACGGTCCCCCACCAAAAACTCACAGTTTTTCAAGTGCCACTTCCGGTGTAACGCACACACACACACATACAAGGTTTTGTAAGATGCGTCTTACCGAGACTCATCCAACGACACCTTAATCGTCCGGATCGGTTCACAATTCGCCTTAATATTCAACAAAAACCTGCCCACGAAAAACTCCCCCCCCTTGATAGGTGGGGGGGTGAAATTTGGGTGGGGGGTCGGCGGCCGAGATCGGGGGCCGGACACGTGGAACCAAGGTCCTCGGTGGCCGTTTGGTGTCTCTTTCGCACACTTTGTCTTACTCAGTATGCACTCACAGTATACACTCACACGCACGCGTCGACAAGAGCTCATCCACAACACGTCCGTTCACTACGGAGGTTCGCTCGCAACTACAGGGATAACTGGCTTGTGGCCGCCAAGCGTTCATAGCGACGTGGCTTATTGATCCTTCGATGTCGGCTCTTCCTATCATTGTGAAGCAAAATTCACCAAGCGTAGGATTGTTCACCCTTTCAAGGGAACGTGAGCTGGGTTTAGACCGTCGTGAGACAGGTTAGTTTTACCCTACTGGTGTGTGCTGTATGCTGCTATCTTAACGGAATTCCTGTGCAGTACGAGAGGAACCACAGGTACGGACCACTGGCTCAATACTAGTTCGACCGGACTTTGGTATGACGCTACGTCCGCTGGATTATGCCTGAACGCCTCTAAGGTCGTATCCAATCCGAGCTGATAGCGCATCATAAACCCATTAGGTGATCGGAAGCTAGCGGGCTTAACAACCCTCTGAGATCCGTCGGTGCTGCCCCGTGCACACTGCCGTCTCATCCCCGCTATAGCACTAGACTGAGCCGCAACGGGCGGGTGTACGCTGCACGTGGAAGTACCTTATCACAGGGAACCCTGGTGGCTGTGCTCCCGTCGACCGTGGATACAACTAGTTTCGACACCTTCGACCGCCCGCAAACGACGGGACTACAGGCTGGGAGCTGCGAGTTGTAGAGATGCGTTCGCATCGATCCTCTCAGGCGACCCATGCTTGGTGGTGAAGTGGTTAGTTCGTGGAGTATAGGCTTGCTGCACTCGACAAGAGTGCTGCTTGCAAGGCTGTGGTGGTACGTATGGTAGTTGATGAGCATAGGCTTGCTGCACTCGACAAGAGTGCTGCTTGCAAGCCTATGGTGGTACGTGTACGGTAGTTGATGTGAGCATAGGCTTGCTGCACTCGACAAGAGTGCTGCTTGCAAGCCTATGGGTGGTGTGGTGTGTGGTGCATGATTAGCCTTTCAAGGAAGATGTGTCCTTGGGGCTAATCGGTTATTTTTATAAGTCCGGGAAACCTTTCTCGTCGGGATTCTTATCCTAAGCAACCACGAAAGCTTCCAAGAGTTGAAACATTGCCTATCAAGTAGGCCGTACCAGCCCATAGCAAACCAACCAAGATAATCTAACAGGCCAAGATTGGTTGGAGACTTCAAAATGTTGCTAAGTCCATGGCCACCATAAGCCATTTCTATCAAGAAGGCCATGGACAGTGCTTAGCAACCACGAAAGCTTCCAAGAGTTGAAACATTGCCTATCAAGTAGGCCGTACCAGCCCATAGCAACCCAACCAAGATACTCTAACAGGCCAAGATTGGTTGGAGAATTCAAAATTTTGCTAAGTCCATGGCCACCATAAGCCATTTCTATCAAGAAGGCCATGGACAGTGCTTAGCAACCACGAAAGCTTCCAAGAGTTGAAACATTGCCTATCAAGTAGGCCGTAGCAGCCCATAGCAACCCAACCAAGATACTCTAACAGGCCAAGATTGGATCTCAAAATGTTGCTAAGTCCATGGCCACGATAAGCCATTTCTATCAAGAAGGCCATGGACAGTTCTAAACAACCACGAAAGCTTCCAAGAGTTGAAACATTGCCTATCAAGTAGGCCGTAGCAGCCCATAGCAACCCAACCAAGATAATCTAACAGGCCAAGATTGGTTGGAGATTTCAAAATTTTGCTAAGTCCATGGCCACCATAAGCCATTTCTATCAAGAAGGCCACGAACAGTGCTTAGCAACCACGAGAGCTTCCAAGAGTTGAAACATTGCCTATCAAGTAGGCCGTACCAGCCCATAGCAACCCAACCAAGATAATCTAACAGGCCAAGATTGGATCTCAAAATGTTGCTAAGTCCATGGCCACGATAAGCCATTTCTATCAAGAAGGCCATGGACAGTTCTAAACAACCACGAAAGCTTCCAAGAGTTGAAACATTGCCTATCAAGTAGGCCGTAGCAGCCCATAGCAACCCAACCAAGATAATCTAACAGGCCAAGATTGGTTGGAGATTTCAAAATTTGGCTAAGTCCAGATTTTTTTACCCTTCGGGAATACAACCCTAGTTCACCAAGTTGAACGCGAAAAAATGTCCATAGGATACGCACAAAACGTTTATTGAGTTGGTCACCATATGTGGAAATTATGGTGAAAATAAGCCAAGTTCCGGAGTTTTTAACTCACACGAAACCACGAAAAACTTTCATTAGGAAAACTTGGTTGGAGCACCCTACTGCAGAACACACCGACATGGACGAAAGGGTTGACTGGCTAAGAGAAAAAATTTTTGCGGGACCACTCAAAACATCATAGTTAGACCTAGCAAATGATGAAAAGTGAAACCCGCGATCGATTGGAGAAACCTTATTTTACACTGAAAAATTCCACATAAGGAAAATTTGTATGGAGCACCCTACTGCAGAGCACACCGACAGGGCCGGGAAGGAAGGCCCGGTCCAAGAAAAAATTTTTGCGGGACCACTCAAAACATCATAGTTAGACCTAGCAAATGATGAAAAGTGAAACCCGCGATCGATTGGAGAAACCTTATTTTACACTGAAAAATTCCACATAAGCAAAATTTGTATGGAGCACCCTACTGCAGAGCACACCGACATGGACGAAAGGGTCGACTGGCCAAGAGAAAAAAATTTTGCGGGACCACTCAAAACATCATAGTTAGACCTAGCAAATGATGAAAAGTGAAACCCGCGATCGATTGGAGAAACCTTATTTTACACTGAAAAATTCCACATAAGGAAAATTTGTATGGAGCACCCTACTGCAGAGCACACCGACAGGGCCGGGAAGGAAGGCCCGGTCCAAGAAAAAATTTTTGCGGGACCACTCAAAACATCATAGTTAGACCTAGCAAATGATGAAAAGTGAAACCCGCGATCGATTGGAGAAACCTTATTTTACACTGAAAAATTCCACATAAGGAAAATTTGTATGGAGCACCCTACTGCAGAGCACACCGACAGGGCCGGGAAGGAAGGCCCGGTCCAAGAAAAAATTTTTGCGGGACCACTCAAAACATCATAGTTAGACCTAGCAAATGATGAAAAGTGAAACCCGCGATCGATTGGAGAAACCTTATTTTACACTGAAAAATTCCACATAAGGAAAATTTGTATGGAGCACCCTACTGCAGAGCACACCGACAGGGCCGGGAAGGAAGGCCCGGTCCAAGAAAAAATTTTTGCGGGACCACTCAAAACATCATAGTTAGACCTAGCAAATGATGAAAAGTGAAACCCGCGATCGATTGGAGAAACCTTATTTTACACTGAAAAATTCCACATAAGGAAAATTTGTATGGAGCACCCTACTGCAGAGCACACCGACAGGGCCGGGAAGGAAGGCCCGGTCCAAGAAAAAATTTTTGCGGGACCACTCAAAACATCATAGTTAGACCTAGCAAATGATGAAAAGTGAAACCCGCGATCGATTGGAGAAACCTTATTTTACACTGAAAAATTCCACATAAGCAAAATTTGTATGGAGCACCCTACTGCAGAGCACACCGACATGGACGAAAGGGTCGACTGGCCAAGAGAAAAAATTTTTGCGGGACCACTCAAAACATCATAGTTAGACCTAGCAAATGATGAAAAGTGAAACCCGCGATCGATTGGAGAAACCTTATTTTACACTGAAAAATTCCACATAAGGAAAATTTGTATGGAGCACCCTACTGCAGAGCACACCGACAGGGCCGGGAAGGAAGGCCCGGTCCAAGAAAAAATTTTTGCGGGACCACTCAAAACATCATAGTTAGACCTAGCAAATGATGAAAAGTGAAACCCGCGATCGATTGGAGAAACCTTATTTTACACTGAAAAATTCCACATAAGGAAAATTTGTATGGAGCACCCTACTGCAGAGCACACCGACAGGGCCGGGAAGGAAGGCCCGGTCCAAGAAAAAATTTTTGCGGGACCACTCAAAACATCATAGTTAGACCTAGCAAATGATGAAAAGTGAAACCCGCGATCGATTGGAGAAACCTTATTTTACACTGAAAAATTCCACATAAGGAAAATTTGTATGGAGCACCCTACTGCAGAGCACACCGACAGGGCCGGGAAGGAAGGCCCGGTCCAAGAAAAAATTTTTGCGGGACCACTCAAAACATCATAGTTAGACCTAGCAAATGATGAAAAGTGAAACCCGCGATCGATTGGAGAAACCTTATTTTACACTGAAAAATTCCACATAAGGAAAATTTGTATGGAGCACCCTACTGCAGAGCACACCGACAGGGCCGGGAAGGAAGGCCCGGTCCAAGAAAAAATTTTTGCGGGACCACTCAAAACATCATAGTTAGACCTAGCAAATGATGAAAAGTGAAACCCGCGATCGATTGGAGAAACCTTATTTTACACTGAAAAATTCCACATAAGGAAAATTTGTATGGAGCACCCTACTGCAGAGCACACCGACAGGGCCGGGAAGGAAGGCCCGGTCCAAGAAAAAATTTTTGCGGGACCACTCAAAACATCAAAGTTAGACCTAGCAAATGATGAAAAGTGAAACCCGCGATCGATTGGAGAAACCTTATTTTACACTGAAAAATTCCACATAAGCAAAATTTGTATGGAGCACCCTACTGCAGAGCACACCGACAGGGCCGGGAAGGAAGGCCCGGTCCAAGAAAAAATTTTTGCGGGACCACTCAAAACATCATAGTTAGACCTAGCAAATGATGAAAAGTGAAACCCGCGATCGATTGGAGAAACCTTATTTTACACTGAAAAATTCCACATAAGGAAAATTTGTATGGAGCACCCTACTGCAGAGCACACCGACAGGGCCGGGAAGGAAGGCCCGGTCCAAGAAAAAATTTTTGCGGGACCACTCAAAACATCATAGTTAGACCTAGCAAATGATGAAAAGTGAAACCCGCGATCGATTGGAGAAACCTTATTTTACACTGAAAAATTCCACATAAGGAAAATTTGTATGGAGCACCCTACTGCAGAGCACACCGACAGGGCCGGGAAGGAAGGCCCGGTCCAAGAAAAAATTTTTGCGGGACCACTCAAAACATCATAGTTAGACCTAGCAAATGATGAAAAGTGAAACCCGCGATCGATTGGAGAAACCTTATTTTACACTGAAAAATTCCACATAAGGAAAATTTGTATGGAGCACCCTACTGCAGAGCACACCGACAGGGCCGGGAAGGAAGGCCCGGTCCAAGAAAAAATTTTTGCGGGACCACTCAAAACATCATAGTTAGACCTAGCAAATGATGAAAAGTGAAACCCGCGATCGATTGGAGAAACCTTATTTTACACTGAAAAATTCCACATAAGGAAAATTTGTATGGAGCACCCTACTGCAGAGCACACCGACAGGGCCGGGAAGGAAGGCCCGGTCCAAGAAAAAATTTTTGCGGGACCACTCAAAACATCATAGTTAGACCTAGCAAATGATGAAAAGTGAAACCCGCGATCGATTGGAGAAACCTTATTTTACACTGAAAAATTCCACATAAGGAAAATTTGTATGGAGCACCCTACTGCAGAGCACACCGACAGGGCCGGGAAGGAAGGCCCGGTCCAAGAAAAAATTTTTGCGGGACCACTCAAAACATCATAGTTAGACCTAGCAAATGATGAAAAGTGAAACCCGCGATCGATTGGAGAAACCTTATTTTACACTGAAAAATTCCACATAAGGAAAATTTGTATGGAGCACCCTACTGCAGAACACACCGACAGGGCCGGGAAGGAAGGCCCGGTCCAAGAAAAAATTTTTGCGGGACCACTCAAAACATCATAGTTAGACCTAGCAAATGATGAAAAGTGAAACCCGCGATCGATTGGAGAAACCTTATTTTACACTGAAAAATTCCACATAAGCAAAATTTGTATGGAGCACCCTACTGCAGAACACACCGACAGGGCCGGGAAGGAAGGCCCGGTCCAAGAAAAAATTTTTGCGGGACCACTCAAAACATCATAGTTAGACCTAGCAAATGATGAAAAGTGAAACCCGCGATCGATTGGAGAAACCTTATTTTACACTGAAAAATTCCACATAAGGAAAATTTGTATGGAGCACCCTACTGCAGAACACACCGACAGGGCCGGGAAGGAAGGCCCGGTCCAAGAAAAAATTTTTGCGGGACCACTCAAAACATCATAGTTAGACCTAGCAAATGATGAAAAGTGAAACCCGCGATCGATTGGAGAAACCTTATTTTACACTGAAAAATTCCACATAAGGAAAATTTGTATGGAGCACCCTACTGCAGAGCACACCGACAGGGCCGGGAAGGAAGGCCCGGTCCAAGAAAAAATTTTTGCGGGACCACTCAAAACATCATAGTTAGACCTAGCAAATGATGAAAAGTGAAACCCGCGATCGATTGGAGAAACCTTATTTTACACTGAAAAATTCCACATAAGGAAAATTTGTATGGAGCACCCTACTGCAGAGCACACCGACAGGGCCGGGAAGGAAGGCCCGGTCCAAGAAAAAATTTTTGCGGGACCACTCAAAACATCATAGTTAGACCTAGCAAATGATGAAAAGTGAAACCCGCGATCGATTGGAGAAACCTTATTTTACACTGAAAAATTCCACATAAGGAAAATTTGTATGGAGCACCCTACTGCAGAGCACACCGACAGGGCCGGGAAGGAAGGCCCGGTCCAAGAAAAAATTTTTGCGGGACCACTCAAAACATCATAGTTAGACCTAGCAAATGATGAAAAGTGAAACCCGCGATCGATTGGAGAAACCTTATTTTACACTGAAAAATTCCACATAAGCAAAATTTGTATGGAGCACCCTACTGCAGAACACACCGACAGGGCCGGGAAGGAAGGCCCGGTCCAAGAAAAAATTTTTGCGGGACCACTCAAAACATCATAGTTAGACCTAGCAAATGATGAAAAGTGAAACCCGCGATCGATTGGAGAAACCTTATTTTACACTGAAAAATTCCACATAAGGAAAATATGTATGGAGCACCCTACTGCAGAGCACACCGACAGGGCCGGGAAGGAAGGCCCGGTCCAAGAAAAAATTTTTGCGGGACCACTCAAAACATCATAGTTAGACCTAGCAAATGATGAAAAGTGAAACCCGCGATCGATTGGAGAAACCTTATTTTACACTGAAAAATTCCACATAAGCAAAATTTGTATGGAGCACCCTACTGCAGAACACACCGACAGGGCCGGGAAGGAAGGCCCGGTCCAAGAAAAAATTTTTGCGGGACCACTCAAAACATCATAGTTAGACCTAGCAAATGATGAAAAGTGAAACCCGCGATCGATTGGAGAAACCTTATTTTACACTGAAAAATTCCACATAAGGAAAATTTGTATGGAGCACCCTACTGCAGAACACACCGACAGGGCCGGGAAGGAAGGCCCGGTCCAAGAAAAAATTTTTGCGGGACCACTCAAAACATCATAGTTAGACCTAGCAAATGATGAAAAGTGAAACCCGCGATCGATTGGAGAAACCTTATTTTACACTGAAAAATTCCACATAAGCAAAATTTGTATGGAGCACCCTACTGCAGAACACACCGACATGGCCGGGAAGGAAGGCCCGGTCCAAGAAAAAATTTTTGCGGGACCACTCAAAACATCATAGTTAGACCTAGCAAATGATGAAAAGTGAAACCCGCGATCGATTGGAGAAACCTTATTTTACACTGAAAAATTCCACATAAGGAAAATTTGTATGGAGCACCCTACTGCAGAGCACACCGACAGGGCCGGGAAGGAAGGCCCGGTCCAAGAAAAAATTTTTGCGGGACCACTCAAAACATCATAGTTAGACCTAGCAAATGATGAAAAGTGAAACCCGCGATCGATTGGAGAAACCTTATTTTACACTGAAAAATTCCACATAAGCAAAATTTGTATGGAGCACCCTACTGCAGAGCACACCGACATGGACGAAAGGGTCGACTGGCCAAGAGAAAAAATTTTTGCGGGACCACTCAAAACATCATAGTTAGACCTAGCAAATGATGAAAAGTGAAACCCGCGATCGATTGGAGAAACCTTATTTTACACTGAAAAATTCCACATAAGCAAAATTTGTATGGAGCACCCTACTGCAGAACACACCGACATGGACGAAAGGGTCGACTGGCCAAGAGAAAAAATTTTTGCGGGACCACTCAAAACATCATAGTTAGACCTAGCAAATGATGAAAAGTGAAACCCGCGATCGATTGGAGAAACCTTATTTTACACTGAAAAATTCCACATAAGGAAAATATGTATGGAGCACCCTACTGCAGAGCACACCGACAGGGCCGGGAAGGAAGGCCCGCTCCAAGAAAAAATTTTTGCGGGACCACTCAAAACATCATAGTTAGACCTAGCAAATGATGAAAAGTGAAACCCGCGATCGATTGGAGAAACCTTATTTTACACTGAAAAATTCCACATAAGGAAAATTTGTATGGAGCACCCTACTGCAGAGCACACCGACAGGGCCGGGAAGGAAGGCCCGGTCCAAGAAAAAATTTTTGCGGGACCACTCAAAACATCATAGTTAGACCTAGCAAATGATGAAAAGTGAAACCCGCGATCGATTGGAGAAACCTTATTTTACACTGAAAAATTCCACATAAGGAAAATTTGTATGGAGCACCCTACTGCAGAGCACACCGACAGGGCCGGGAAGGAAGGCCCGGTCCAAGAAAAAATTTTTGCGGGACCACTCAAAACATCATAGTTAGACCTAGCAAATGATGAAAAGTGAAACCCGCGATCGATTGGATAAACCTTATTTTACACTGAAAAATTCCACATAAGGAAAATTTGTATGGAGCACCCTACTGCAGAGCACACCGACAGGGCCGGGAAGGAAGGCCCGGTCCAAGAAAAAATTTTTGCGGGACCACTCAAAACATCATAGTTAGACCTAGCAAATGATGAAAAGTGAAACCCGCGATCGATTGGAGAAACCTTATTTTACACTGAAAAATTCCACATAAGCAAAATTTGTATGGAGCACCCTACTGCAGAGCACACCGACAGGGCCGGGAAGGAAGGCCCGGTCCAAGAAAAAATTTTTGCGGGACCACTCAAAACATCATAGTTAGACCTAGCAAATGATGAAAAGTGAAACCCGCGATCGATTGGAGAAACCTTATTTTACACTGAAAATTCCACATAAGGAAAATTTGTATGGAGCACCCTACTGTGGTCACCATCGGTCGAGTTGGTCGAGACGGGCAAAAAATTTTTTTTTCCATATCGTCTCAAAACATGATTTATGGACCTTGTAAATGTTGAAAAGTGAAACGAAATCACTTTTGGAGCGATGAAAATTTTGTATGGGAGGTCCCTACCCGGAACAAATTTTACTAGTAAAGTCATCATTCCGCGACGAGAAATTTGAAAATGGTCAAATATGGTTAAGATGTCATGTTCATTCCCTACTATGGGGGACCAGGTCGTCACGAAAAAATTTTTTTCTCGACCTGGTCAAATGTGGTTCTGCGACGGAGGTTAAACTAATATTGCATAATTTGGCCCAAAAACCCCCCTCTGTCAGAAAAATTTCCCCTTCAAGAGCGAAAGCAGACCACATAAGTTGAGCTTCGAGGTATCTGAAAGTTGAATATAGAGCGAGGTTCTAAGCGAAGGGATAGCTTAACGTTGAGCATTGAACGCAAAAAAGCTTAGAGATAAGCTTATTATATAAGGATTGTGGTGCAGAACACAGCTTAACGTTGAGCTTTGAACGCACATGGCTAGAACTAAGCTAAGAGATACCTATAGTGGTGCATGGAACTGCTCACAAGTTGAGCTTCGAGAAGTCCAAAGGCAAAATGTAGAGCGAGGTTCTAAGCGAAGGGATAGCTTAACGTTGAGCATTGAACGCAAAAAAGCTTAGAGATAAGCTTATCATATAACGATTGTGGTGCAGTACACAGCTTAACGTTGAGCTTTGAACGCACATGGCTAGAACTAAGCTAAGAGATACGGGTAGTGGTGCATGGAACTGCTCACAAGTTGAGCTTCGAGAAGTCCAAAGGCAAAATATAGAGAGAGGTCCTAGCAGCCTAAAAAACTTCTAGGGCCGACAGCTCACAAGTTGAGTTTCGAACGCAATTAGGCTACCCTGGTAGCCTTGATTTGAAAGCATTAAGGCAATGATATGGTAGAATGCCCGATCTTAAACCTATTGACAGAGAATGTGTACGAGTAAGCATAGATGTGGAGGAGCACATACCCTAAACAGTCCCGAAAGATGGTTAGCTAAGTGATGCATCACAAATGGACTTGGCGCACCAAGTTCACACTGAAACACACACGATCGCGTATATTAAAACCTGTTGTGTGGTGCATCACTAATAAAGTTTGGTGCGTCAAACGAACATGAGAGTTGAGCATATTGGGTATGTGTGATAACACACTTTGCACGACAATCGAGAAACCGCATAAGCTCAGTATAACACAGCAGGGGAAGATTGATGAAAACCAGAGCTAATACATGCAACAGGCCGGGAATGCTGCTTCTGAAGGTGGTAGGACCGGTGCACTTATTAGTTAAACCAATCGGCCGATTGAGTTGAAGTCTGGTACCGATCTTTCACTTGACTGTGCCCCATCAACTATTGATGGTAGTGTAGAGGACTACCATGGTTGTGACGGGAAGCGGGAATCAGGGTTCGATTCCGGAGCTAGTAGAGAGTGCCTGATAAAGGCCATGGTACACATCCAAATCAGGAAAGCAGCAGGAAACACTACCATACATTGCCAGGTGCATAGGAGGATTGCAAGCCCGTAAATTGCCCGA